>NC_072780.1:31111837-31327797 GCF_022539595.1 Amphiprion ocellaris | reverse complement strand
TGCCATATGATGAAATAATGTAAAGTAGGCCTTGAAAAACACTCCAGAAAGGTTTTCTTTGAAAAAAAATCAGCATGAATTTTGGCGCAAAAATAACGCCATAGTATACTATGTCGAAAAAAAAATGCGATTTTTCAAGATGTTATGAAAATGCGCCATATGATGAAATAATCTAAAGTAGGCTGTGAAAAACACTATGGTAAAGCTTTCTTTGAAAAGAAAATCATCATGAATTTTGGTGCAAAAAAACGCCATGTCGAAAAAAAAATGAGATTTTTCAACACGTTATAAAAACATGCCATATGATGAAATAATGTAAAGTAGGCCGTGAAAAACACTATGGTAAAGTTTTCTTTGAAAAGAAAATCATCATGAATTTTGGCGAAAAAAAAACGGCATTGTATACTATGTCGAAAAAAAAATGCGATTTTTCAAGATGTTGTAAAAATGTGCCATATGATGAAATAATGTAAAGTAGGCCGTGAAAAACACTCCAGAACAGGTTTTCTTTGAAAAAAAATATCAACATGAATTGTGGGGCAACAAAACGCCATAGTATACTATGTCGAAAAAAAAATGCGATTTGTCAACATGTTGTAAAAACGTGCCATATGATGAAATAATGTATAGTTGGCCGTGAATAACACTCCAGAAAGGTTTTCTCTCAAGTTTTCTCTGCTATGTATACTTTTATTATCTGTGATTATTTCATTATTTCTTTATTGCAAAATAAAGTTTGAGGCATAAAGACTCATATAGTTATTTTATTCCTGAAATCTTTGATGTAGCACAACTAAACTTCCATTTTCCTTCTTGTACTTCTGATACTAGAACTAAACGTATCTTCAACACGGATCATCTGCTTTTAATGAATCAGCAGCAACATCACAAAAACAAATGAGACAATTTTTAACAAATTAATGAAACTGATGTCATTTAAAACTATCAGTCTGTTTTAGTGTCAAATTAAAGTTGATTACTGACAACTAGAACATTAACGTTACTGTTTTAATCACATTTAAGTTTCCTGAACGTTACATTAATGTCAACCAGCCACAGTTTTATGAACGTAATGAACCACATTACAGGAACACAACACACTTCAGCTGTTTACATGAAACTCAACACATTAGCTTGATACTACGTTAGCTTTACTCAGTCTACGACTGAGCAGCTAGCTCGGTTAGCATCGCTAACATTAAAGCTAATATTTACTGGATGCTAACTTTCTTCTCTGGTCAACACACACAGAAATAAACTCCACCAACATCTGGAGTGCATGGCACACATTATATCTGACACTAAAGCTGCATATAAAGTGCATTAAAAGCGGCACTGATACGAAAATAAACATTTACTTACCAAACTATCAGAGTCCTTTCAGTGTCTGCTGGTAGAATCAGCCGAAGGTAGAAAACTGGTTAAAACAAGCCAACGGGCAGGAAAACTGTCTGTGGAAAATGTTCTGCTGCTGCACCGATAAATAAACCAACAGTTATTATATCAGAATTAATCCAAACGATGAGAGGAGAGTCTCTGCTGCTTCCTCCATAGGACCTGTCAATCATTCCAGACCGGATTGTCAATCAAGTAGACCCGCCCCCTGGCTTCGCAAAACTTTAAGGCTCTATAAAAAAAATCAATATTGATTTATTTTAAGATCAGCCACCTGATCTCTCATTTTGACCATGAAAACTCACGAAAAAATGTATGTACAGTCTATGTACTCTGTTTGGCTCCACACTTGCTGATGACCACTTCCGGTCTCAGAAAATGAAAAAACTGACCTTTTTTCGTTTCTGTCTCTTACTGATTTTACTTTCTTGTTATTCTAAATATAAAACGAAAATCAAAGCATTTAAAAAAAAAAATCGTAAATCCCTTTTTGATCATGAAAAGGAAAAACGCCTTGTATTTCAATTTCAATTTTTGTATTTTAAAACGAAAATCAAATAACCACTCGTTTTTTGTTTTTCAATACCCGTTTCAGAACGGAAAATCCAATTACCAGATCCGTACACGGAGCCGTTATGTAGGGACATCTGCAGCATTAATCATCTAATTTCCTCAATTCTGATGAATTTTTAGCACCAATTTCCACTTTTTTTTTGCATCATTTTAAGGCATAAATGTGTTTATTTATACAAAGGAAAACACAAAATTTCCAGCACCAGGTCTTAATTGAAAATATAGTATAATATATAAAGATCTAATCACAGTTGCTTGAGCTCATAATTCATATTTTTGACAGTAAAAACACACATTTACAAAAGTCTGATGCTTTTTCTGTTTTTACTGCACATTACAGCAAATTTACAGATTTTGATAAACTATTTATGTTGCAAACGTTATTTTAAATAGATGTGGTAAAATAAAATCGATAATTGCATCAATTTAAACTCAAATCCCTGTATTAATTAAAAACTAAATTCAACTTGAGGTAACTCCATAAAAGTGGCTCAATAATTTAATTTTTCTTCACCTTGAGGTCAGAAATTCAAATTAAATTCAAGTTATGTGTTTAAATTTGTCAACTTGAAAACTTAATTACCGTAATTAAGTGCATAACACTTAAAGAATCATTTAAAATAACGTGGAAATATTAGTTAAAACACTCAAAAGCGTGTGTTTATGCCTCAGATTATTACGTACAAAAACAATCCCCTAAACTGGTTGTAGATAATTTCATTAGAAATTGTTGTTACTCAAAGAAACTGATGCAAACTGTTGGGTTAAGTTGTCGTTTTGTGTGTGGTAGAGCTCAAATAATAATTTTAATAATACATATCTTGAGTTTTATAGTTTGTGGGGGATAAATGCATATTTTCAGAATATTTAAGTATTTACAGCTGCATATCTGAGCACACGTTTCTCAGCAGACAGTCGGACTCACATGAAAATTATAAATCACAGCAAATAAAAGCAAAAAACAGGCATCAGACTGACTACTTCCTGTTTCAGATGAACATATGTTAAGGTCATGGTTATCGTAGGAGCTTCAGGAGACATCAACTGGACATCTCTGAGATGAACCTCCTACAATTAGCATGACCTCTACATATATGCTTCAGGAGACATTAACTGGACAGGAGAAGTTCAGCTGATGTCTCCTGAAGCTCCCATGATTTCAGATTGTCCGGGTAACTGTTTCATCACTCAGGGTAACCACTGTGTTTCTGCTGTGTGTATGACAATAAAGTTCCTGAATCTTGAATCTTGACGTTTCAGTCCGTGGTGCGTTCAGGGACACCGGGTGTTGCAGGGATCCCCCGAGGAGAAGAACCCGAAGACGCTGACCAGAGGAAACATGGTGGCGGCGCCCAGCAGCGAGCCGAGCTGCACTACAGCTCCACAGCAGACGAGGGCGCTGTGGCCTTCATCCCTGAGGATCAGACCGATCATCACCTTCACGTAGGACAGCGTGAGAACGAACAGGACCCAGGACAACACCTGAGGACGGACAGGTGAGGGTTTAAAGGCTTTAGACGTGTGTGAGGAGCTCCAGCGACACTAACTGACCATCTCAGGACAGAAGAAGAATGAAATGAAGAACTCACGATGATCACGGCTCCTGCAGAGTCGTGGACCAGCAGAGGACACGGACTCAGCACCGCCATGCTCATTATAAAAGCCCCAACAGCAGAACCACAAACAGTCAGAACTCCCATCAGCACCAGAGACCTGAAGACAGAAAACACTTTAGTTTAAGACTGATTCAGGTTAAACTGGTTTCATATCATAAAACACTGTAGATACAAAAACTAGATTAAACTAAGCTGACTAAAAATCATATTTGTACACGTTAAATGTCAGAAAATTCAGTTAAATGTTATTAAAAAGTCACTATTTTTAATCCACACCAGTCGAGTGATTTGGCTCATGTTGATATAAAATGTTAATATCATGTTCTTTTTGTTGTTTTTGCATCTGATAAACTATAGAAATTTAATAATAATCACAAATAAGACACAAAATTGGACAAATGTGATAAATATTTAACAGTGGAGCTGCAATAATTCTCAAAATACTTGGTTGGTTGTCAACTTTTACATTTATATCAAACTATTGTGAACTGGTGTCAGTCATGCTTTAAAGAAAATTTGTAAAATTCCGTGATTTTTAGCTTCTTCAATGTGAATATTTTCTGTTTTTTTTCCTCCATGATGACAATAAATTTTATATATCAAATAACTAATCGACTATCAGGAACCGCAGCACTACCTGGTTGCTGCTTTGGTGTTTTTAGGTATATATATTTTTCTCGAGTTTACTTTAAGGCATTCAATTGATGATGGAAAGACTGAAGAAGAAAACATCAGATGCTGTTGTTGTTGTTCGGCAATTTTAAGTTTGTAGATATTATTTGTACCAAAATGAGTGCTGTATGTGGGTTGACTGGCAGTATTAAAAAAATGTTTCTCTCAGAAGGTATTTGATATATTGAGCTAAAATTTGACAAATACCTTCATAAATATTCATATTTTATGCTGTAACATTTTCAGGCTTATC
The DNA here is from genome assembly GCF_022539595.1 of Amphiprion ocellaris. Taxonomy (NCBI): domain Eukaryota; kingdom Metazoa; phylum Chordata; class Actinopteri; family Pomacentridae; genus Amphiprion; species Amphiprion ocellaris. Next base: position 31,323,288 of record NC_072780.1, on the reverse strand, counting down.
AGAGATGGTTGAAAAGAATGATTTGAGATGAAATGACCTTTAACCTTTGTGAAATTTACCATTTTTGTCCGAATTTGGTCCAAATGTTGACATCCAGACTGAAATATCTCCACTATTCAATGTTTCTGCTCCTCAGAGGATGAACTTTACTCCGATTTTTATCTTAAATACAGATATTGTCATTCAAACAGCCTCAAATCTCAATGTAAGAAAAAACCTGCTGAATATGAGTGATCTTGGAAAGTATTTCATATATTCAGCTAAAATTTGACAAATATCTTTGTAAATATTCATATTTTATACTGTACAAATTTCAGGGAAATCAGGGATGGTCGAGTGGAATTTTTTCCAAAAGTTTAATCTTTGTGAAATTAGTCATTTTTGTCAACATTTGGTCTGAATGTTGTTTTTATTTAAAAAGAATTTATCTCGGAAAGTATTTGATATATTGAGCTAAAACTTTTGAAATTTCTTTATTAACATCCATTTTTTATGCTGTAAAATTTTCTGGCAAATCAGAGATGGTCAAGCAGAAAGTTTCAATAAATGAGATGATTTGAGATGAACTGACTGGTAAGAAAGTGTTTAAATCCGTAGCTCGTGTTGAAACCAGTTAGTCTTAATGAAACCTGCACCACGTCTTCCTGTTTCTATCTTCATCCAGGAGTCGACTGACCTGATGGGGAGGAACATGGCGATGAAGCAGGCCAGAGGGTTGGCCACGGCGGCCAGAGAGGCTGACAGATGGTAGGCGTTGTTCCCATACGGTAGGCAGGAGTAGGACTGGACGGACGGCAGCACCACGTTGGTCAGAGCGTTGGCCCAACCCAGAACCACGAAGATGTACGACACCTGCAGCCAGCTGTAAGAACCGCTGCCGAAGCTGCTTTTGGGCTTCTTCTGGCCGTACGGCTCCATCATGGGCTTCTGCTCGGCCCACTTCCTGCCCCTCTGGGCCTTCTGCTTCACCCCGTTGGTGTAGCGGCTGTTGGGGTTCTCCCTGGCGACCGACGGGTGGTAGTTGAGCAGGATGAAGGCCGCCAGACACACCAGCATCATGGCGCTGAGGAAGAAGAAGAACTCTTCAGCCGAGAAGTTGGCCGGCTGGTACTGGGCCTGGAGCTCGGAGGTGGCGTTGGAGGTCTGGTTGGTGGACTGGGTGGCGTTGACGCAGCGGACCACGCCGACGCCCTGGATCAGAGCCACCATGGCGGGCAGCAGGCCGCTGACGCCCTCACCGATGAAGTAGGAGGTGAGGTACTGAGGCTGGAGGCGCATCATGAAGGGCAGGAAGGTGACGGAGGAGGTGCAGTCGACGGTGGCCAGGAAGAAGGTCAGGACCAGCAGGGCGACGCTGCGAGGAGCTCCGGCCACCACCAGCGTCTCCTTCCACAGGAAGCCCAGCAGGAAACTGGCCACGGTGCCCAGGGCGATGATGACGTAGACGACGGCCGCCTCGTTCAGGACGCCGGGCTTAAAGCGATGCATCAGGGTGACGAAGAGCGGCCCGACGTTGGCCATCTGGATCAGAACCGACAGGTAGGAGGGCAGGAACCAGCCTTCGGGGATCTGAGGGACGATGAGGGGAAGCTCCACCCACAGACCGTTGATGGAGACCCAGGAGCCCAAACCGAAGAGGCAGGACAGCAGGTGGGTGAGCAGAGACATGATGGAGGAGGCTTCTCTAGAATAAAATAATCTGGAAGTTTAACAACACAGAAGATTAGAAAATAAACTCTGTAAGCTTTAAATCACATCCCTCAAAAAAATGTACTTTTCTGGAAACCAACTGAGAAAGTAAGAAGCAAAGTGGTCATTCAGAAAAAAAATCCAAACTGAGTCTCATATCATTTCTGTAAATTCTTTTTATGGTCTAGATTTTAGTGGCAAACTGGTCTAACCTGTGAGGTGAGGACAGATTTCTATAAAGTAATGTCAGTTAATTAAATTAAATAACTGCATAATTTTAAAAAGTGTAATTAGTTTATTTTCTAACATTTTCAAACCTTTTTACTGGCTAGAAAAACTGGTCCACCACCGACAACAGATCCAAGATTCTGCATTTTTAGGACAATCTTTGTTATTTAAAAAAAAAACAAAAAAACAATTCTCCATGGATGAATTAATTAAAAGTAATTAATGAAGTCTACTTTGTTTACAAGCTTCTTCTAGATCTGCAATAATTTTTTAAAAAAAGACATATCAGATAGAGGCATTAGAAAACAGAAAAAACACATGATGGTAGATCTTGTAGACATCCATCACTAAAAACTTATAAAAAATATCTAACTAATGTTCACTCCTTTGCTATATAATAATGACAATAAAGAATATTCTATTCTATTCTATTCTATTCTATTCTATTCTATTCTATTCTATTCTATTCTATTCTATTCTATTCTATTCTATTCTATTCTATTCTATTCTATTCTATTCTATTCTATTCTATTCTAATAAACTTTTCTGGGTATCTGACATAAACTAGCCTTTAAACTCGGCTCCAGACTGAAAATATTTAAATATTTGCACATTTTCAAATATGAAAAATCAAATGTGTCACACACAAGACTAAAAGTTTATAAACGTGTACATAAAAAACAGAATCTGGTGTATAAACATTGCAAATATGCATATTTTAAAAAATTTCTTAACCAACATTCACTATTATTTTCACACATTCGTCGTATTCAACCTGCAAACATTTTAACAGAACAGTAAGGCCAAAGTATATGAATGAAACTTTATTTAAAAGGTAACATCTCAGTTTCTGAAAATGAGCAAACTTGAACTACATCATTTAAAATATGGCTCAAGAAAAACCAACAATAATCTAAGATTTATTCAAATTCAGGAAATTTCTTACAAATTGTGATGAAAACAAGCTTCTTATTAAAGGCTGGAGTTCACACAAACACACTCCAATATTCAAATTTCACCTAAAAATAATCCTTTAAATGCATAAAAGTTGCTGTTTCAGAGAACTTACAAGGAAAATATTTAGTTTTGTCTGTAGAAATGGCTCTAATTTGATAAATAATTTTAATATTTGGAATCTTTCCATGAAACTGATTAATTTTCCATCAGAAAACAATTTTTAAAAAAAGATCCACATAATATTCAAATTTCACCTGAAATAATCTTTTAAATATTTAAAAGTTGCTGTTTTCGAGAATATAAAAGGAAAAATAGTTAATTTGTGGCTCTAACTTGATAAATAATTCTAATATTTGGGATTTTTCCATCAAATTGATTAATTTTCAAGCAGAAAACTATTTAAAAAGTGAAAAAAATATAAAGTTTGAGGTGGAGAGGTTTTATGAAACAGTCCAATAAAAGCTCTACTGTGTGTTTCCATACAAAGGGAGGATCTGGAGACTGTAAAGGTTCCACATAATATTCAAATTTCACCTAAAAATAATCTGTTCAATGCATACAAGTTGCTGTTGTAGAGAATTTAGAAGGAAAACTACTTTATTTTGCCTGTTAAAGTAACTCTAACTTAACAATAATAAATAAATAATTCAAATTTATTTGGATTTTTCCTTCAAATTCATTAATTTTCCATTGGAAAACAATTAAAAACAGACAAAATAATCCAAATTTGAGCCCAATAAAAGCTCTGCTGTTTGTTTTAATACAAACAGATGAAACACACACTCCAAAATCCAAATTTCACCTAAAAGTAATCCTTTGCTTAATGCTTAAAAAGTTGCTGTTTTAGGAAATTTAGAAGGTAAAATAGTTTGTTTCGTCTGTGAAAGTGGCTCTAACTTGATAAATAATTCCAATATTTGGTATTTTTTTCATCATTTTGATTCATTTTCTATCAAAAAATAATTAAAAACAGACAAAATAATCCAAATTTCAGCCCAATAAAAGCTCTGCTGTGTGTTTCCATACAAAGGGAGGAAACTAATCACAGGATCTGACGACTGTAAACGTTCATTGTGTTGCAAATATCCAAAACCACTGTGACAAAAGAATCAGCATCTGTGATTAAAGTGAAACTAGTTTGTTTTTAATCATGTGAGGCTCAGATAAGATGAACTTTTAGTAAACTGTTAGAATAGAAAAGTCTGTTTCTTTACTGCTAATGTGGAAAAAACTGAATAAATGATTATGTGGCGTTCAGGATTAAAATAAAATGAATAACAGCCCAGCGTGTCGGATTAATGTGTGACTGCTCTGTACTGACTCTCATTCACACGTTTGGTTAATGTTTCTGAAACATCTGTTTCAGTCACATGCTGACTAAAAATGCATAAAAAACAGAAAAGCCACATTTCATCCATACTGAGCTGATTAACGAAGGAAACTGCAGCATCAGCTGAGAAAACATCAGAGTGAGTGGAGTTTGTTTAGAAAGCAGCAGCATGCAGAGCAGAGGAGGCTTTGAACTGGAGGAAGAACAGTCAGAAAGCGCTTTAAATTTACAGAATCTCCTTAAAAAGTGACTCAGACTCGACTTTCTGGAGCTTTTAAAAAGAATTTCTCAGATATTACTTTAAAAAAAAAACTGCACATTTTGAACACAAGCTGCATTTCCAGCTGTAAAACTGCATCAGTGCAGATACTCACATGCTGCCTGCTGGAGAGTCTCAAGTCGTCTGTGTCCAGAAAGAAGCCAAAGTCCTCCAGAGGCTGTTTGGAGGATTAAAGGCAGCTGAGTGGGAGTGGGAGTGGGAGAACGTAGCCAACCGTGACTCAGGTTTGGTTAACGACCAGTTTTAACCCTCAACACCGTCACCGTCGAGCTGTTTTTAGGGAGCATCACTGCTGAGTCACATGGTTCAGAAACTCCAGCAGTTAGCCAGTTTATTTCTTTGCCTTCGAGCCCTTTGTCAAAGAATCCCCAGAATTCATTAATTCTGCTTAAGGGGATCATGAGAGCCGAGTTACATAACGACACGTAAAAAGATTAATATTAGCTTATGTAATCGATTAATGCAGGAAGGCTGTAAAATACTAACAATAATAATAATAATAATAATAATGTAAAGGAGCAGCAACTTTATTCCCTCACGTCCCAAGATTTAGATGATTTATGAGCTAATTAATGTGCATTCAGTGTGAAACTACAGCAGTTAGCTTAGCAGTTATCTTAAAAATGGAAACAGGTGAAATAATACTGGAAAATAGACAAAAAAGATGCATGTTAGTGAATTTTAATACCAGTTCATGGTTTCTGCAGCTGACGGGTCGGGGTTAGGATGAACTTTATCATCTGCTGACTAATTCATTCCCAACTATTTCAATAAATAATGAAGTTTAGTTTGAGTTAGAGGATTTTTTTAAAAGAAAAAAAGTCAAAATTCCTCATTTCTAGTTTCTTGAATTTGATTATTTCTGGTTTCTTTCCCCTTTGAAAAACAAACTGTCAGCAGTGGACAAAAATAAGACCTGTTAGGGTGTTGAGTTATTTTTCACCATTTTCTGGCATTTTAGAGACCAAACAACTAATTGATTAACAATTAAAAAAACAGGACTTTAGTTGCAGCCCTAATCTGTATCAAAGATGGTACTGAACATTAAACCTGCATTTCTTCTACCAGCCAGCAGGGGGCGACTCCTCTGGCTGCAAAAACAAGTCCGATTATATTGAAGTCTATGAAAAAGCAATCAAACCAAAAAAAGAGGAAATTAATGAAAAAAATAAACAACAAAGAAGCACAAACAATAGAAACAAACACAGTAAAAGATACACAAATGCAAAACCACAGAATTTCAATTTCACATTAAGTGTCAAAAACATGAAGCAACCTTTAGTTTCATCTGTGAGGGATTGCTTTACATTCATTGCTGACATAATTCTAAAATGTGGGATGATTTCTTTGACGGCACATTTTAAAATCTAACAGTTGACAGTTTAGTATTTTTCCATACATGTATTTCAGTAATAATTTATTCTTTAAATTAAGATGTTTTGATTGTTGAGATGTTGACAGTTTATTGGTTTTCTGTCTATAAATTTGTACAGTCTTAAGTTTCATTTTTATATCAGTCAGATAATTATTATTATTTAAACTAATTTCTATAATAAATAACATTGTAGGTTCCTAACCTTGATGTTTAAAGCTCATCTGTACAATAAATTCTATTGTGGAGAGAGTCAGGTTAACTTGTGTATAAGTAATATTATATTTGCATAATAAATATCTTAAAATCATTAAGATAAATGTATATGATAAAGAACGTTCTATATTCTCAACCATATTTAAATTCTATGTATATATCAGTGTGAAAAATAATAGTGTAGAAGCTACAGATAAAAGACTTTGCTTAATTTTAATATTGAAGTCTGTTAGTTTAATTAATATTATATATATTATCTCATCTTAATCTTAATATGTAGTCAGATTATACTGTAATTAATATTGCTATATATTACCTTCAACTTTAAAATGAATAAGGTAATTTTTGCATACTATTGTAAGTTTCTAACGCTAATATTTCAGTTAATTTCTAGATCTTAAGCCTGATATATTGAACTTGTAGGTAGACCTCAGTTAAACATGTAAAGGAGAATTAATGTTAGTAGTTGGACCTGTGAGATGCTAAATGATGCTAAAACAGCTCCTACCGTTGTTTAATGTATTATAAATATAAATATATAAATACTCCGTGTGTTTTCTGCAGTCCTGTATGGTTCTAACTGTTCTTTACTGTTCTGGATCAGAGCCAGAATCAGTGTTGATCCTGAAACAAACAATGCAGGGGAGGAAAAGATACACTGTCCTCAAAACAATCTTTACAACGTCTTTAACAATCTTTATTGTTTAACCGTCATTTCCTCACCTTCAGCCTTTCATGTCTAATCAGGTTACAGGACAATTAGTTTAAAAAACAAAAAACAAAAACATCAACATAAATGAAAAGATCAGAGCCACCTAAAGCCCACAGCAAGAACTATGGAGGATTAGATTTAGATACGTTCTGATCCACATGAAGTGTTTTGGTCCAGTTTGGTTAGAAAACACTGTCGGTTTAGAGAAACCACAGAAATGACAGCTGGTCAAACACTTGATGTATTTATTGTTTACTGTTCATTTTAAAAGGCAGATCTTAACTGATAAACAGCTGCTGCTTTGATGGATAAATCCAGTTTTTAGTGTCATTAAGTGGGCTCTCTTTAACCAATTAGATCTCCATGGTAACTGATGCTTTGGAACTAGATCTCCATGGTAACTGATGTCGTGGAACTAGATCTCCATGGTAACTGATGCTGTGGAGGTAGATCTCCATGGTAACTGAGGCTCCGGAACTAGATCTCCATGGTAACTGATGCTGTGGAGCTAGATCTCCATGGTAACTGAGGCTCCGGAACTAGATCTCCATGGTAACTGATGCTGTGGAGCTAGATCTCCATGGTAACTGATGCTCCGGAACTAGATCTCCATGGTAACTGATGCCGTGGGCAGGAGCAGCTTATATTCAGAGTTTAGACTTGAATCAACAGTAAGAAGCTTTTAACCAAAATGTTCTCTGTGACTGATACAGATTCTCAGCTGAGGGAAAATGTTCCATCTGCAAACCTGTTGATCTGTACATTACTAAAACCACTGAATGAAGCCGTGTAGTTCCAGTATCACACACTGTGTGCATCATGTTGCCATATGGGAACCCATGTTTTTGGTTGGTGATGCAAAAATACATTTTTATATTTGGTCCGTTTAAACTGCTGGTTCTGCAGCTGATAGGAAAATGATTATTTTACTGACTTTATAACAGAGAATATTCAGTCAGTAACAAATCTTACTTCATTATGAGACGGTGTCAGACCGTTGAAACAATGGTGGTGGCAGCATCATGATGTGAAGCATGGAGGTGGCAGCATCATGATGTGAAGCATGGTGGTGGCAGCATCACGATGTGAAGCATGGTGGTGGCAGCATCATGATGTGTAGCATGGTGGTGGAAGCATCATGATGTGAAGCATGGTGGTGGCAGCATCATGATGTGAAGCATGGTGGTGGCAGCATCATGACGTGAGGATGTTTTTTAGCAGCAGGTCGTGGAAAGTTTGTAAAGGTTGAGGGTAAATGAATGCATCAAAGTCTAGAGAAATCCTGGAGAACAACCTGATGCAGTCTGAAGAGAATTGAGACTTAGATTAGTTTCCATATAATGTTTGAATATACAGTTTTCTACCCGCATTCCTGTCTTCCATCATTTGCAGTGGTTTTTACCATCATCAGTTTTTTAATATTCCACACAAAGAAAGCCAAAAACCACCATCTGCTACCTGTTATCTCTGACTGGGGTTTTAGTTTTTTGAGACAATTTACATAGAAAAAAAGTCTGGGTATGTTGAACTTGCTTCATAGTTCAGCCCTTTTACAGGTTTTCTTCATCAGACTCTGACAACCAAACTACAGTAATTTCTAGGAGACACCAGTCTCTTTATAAACGTGGTAACGTAGTAAATCAGGTTCAGGTTCTGGACGTACCCAAAGCACCACAGATCAAACCACAGCAGCAGAAATCTAAACAATAACCAGCGTATTTCCAGCTACAGCTTCACCATCACACCCAACAGCTGAAACCATCAGAGATCAGCCTTTAAAATACCAATAATCAACAAAAAGCCGTGTCACATCAAGTGTTTCTTAAACTGGCAGCGTGTTCTAACTGAACTGGACCTTTTACCCAACTCTAAAAAAAAAAACAAAATAAGTACAATGAAGCTCTTTAGTCTGTTTAAAATCATCACAAAACTTCACATATCATTAATAGACTTAAATAAAAAAAAAAAAAACAGGATTACCTAACAGGAATATATAAAGGCCACATCTGTACAGCTCTTCAGTTGGAAATATTTTTGGCGCTGAGTCAAGGAATGTTCTTGCAGCTGTGAGCTACAAGTTTAAATTTCTGCTTTTATGAATTATACTGATAAATACTGACCTCACAGAAGATCTAAAGTGTGGAAATATTAGAGTTTGTTGCTTCTCAGCATAAAAACAAAGAGGTAGCCAGAGAACTGAAAACTGTCAGGGAAAATAAAAACACACTATTTACCTCTGTAGGGACTAGTGGTGGGCGATCTGATAATCTTAGTGTGAATGTGATTCTGCAGAACGACTAATATTTAGCTAGTTAGCATATGTAGCGAGTTAGCATGTCATAGATTTACTGTCATGTCTTTAGCCCTGTCGTGTACAAATATGTAATATTTCTGCAGCACTCCCACAGAACGTACAGCTAGAAAACCATAAGTAGATATTTAACGAGTCTGATTAAGTGCACTGGATTAGAATTGCTGACTTAATTTTAATTTAGCAGTTTGAAAGCCTCCTTTTTGGAAATATTTTACAGATTGCACCATGAACAGTGCTATGTGGAAGTACTTTAAATTATTTCTAAATTAATGGAAGTGCTTTGTGTTGGTCGGCGGTCCAAGAAGTATCCGAATCACTCTGATATCAAACATAAAAATCCTTTATTATTTTATAGAGTCTTCAAGTTGACTCTTTTCTTTTTTCCGATGTAAAATAGATTGGTTTATGAGTCACTGTTTTACATTTAAAGCTGTTGAGCCAAAGTGCACAAGTCTTAATTATTCATAATTTGCATTTTACTTGAGTAATTTGAATATTAGGAAATTTAAATCCAACCAAAATTGTATAAAATTAAACATTACCTGACTATAATAAATATCAGGGCTAAAACCCTAAATTAAAGAGGTAAACCAACTAGTTTAGAAATAAGGATTAGACCACACAAAAATGGATAAAATCATATTTATCTTCCACCAGATTCTCTTTGGACGGCAGACCAACACTAAAAATGTCCTCAGTCATTCCTTCACAATCACTAAACACCTGATTTTGTGCTTTCTTATTTGACTTTTCACTTTCACCAGCCTGTCTTGCCCTCTGTTTCAGGTTCATTCAGGTTTCTCTTTAGTGAGTCTCATGACCTGCCGATGGAATCCAACTCCTCCATCCTAGACGCAATGATAGGTTTCACCATGAGCCGACTTTACGGCATCTTTTTGCGCCTCTACATCCTCGATAAGCTTGGTGTAGAGAGGAAATGCAGCAGTTCTCCATCTGCAGTGGGTTCTGGATGGATTGGACCTCCAGCTAGCAGAAGAAGATTCAATCTGCAGCTCGAGAGACTCACCGGAGTCTTAAATGATTCCAAGGAGCGCCAAAACTGCAACATGACTAAGCAGACTAGCTGTCTCCATATGGTCTGTACTCTAAACCTGACCTTCTACACTACAATATATACCCAAAGATCAGAGAGAATGGTCAGAGCTGATGCTGGCATTCTGGCATTGCTTGCATGTACTGCTGCTCTGTTGGTGTCACTTCTTCTGATATCAGTAAACCTTACGAACAACCTAAGTCATCTCCAGTGTGTCTCCCTGTGTCTCTCGACCTCGCTGAACTTCCACAACATGGATAGGAAGGAAACATTCAACAGTACAGGAGGCTACTTTAAACAAATAAACAACCTACATGTGGCGTCTTTAGTGATGCAATCTGCAGGAAAGTGCAACATGGCTGCAGCTGTTTTATATCTTTAAATAGTACTTTTCCCTTAGTGCATCTAGATTTTTTAGATTATTTATCAGGTCTTTAGAGTTTCTATTTATTACTTACTAACCCTGTTGCTATCTTGTCTAACTTTTCATGAGCACTGTAAGTTTCAGTTACCAAGATACATTCTTTGAATGGCAATAAAGCTTTTCCTTATTCTTAATCTTCTGCTAATCAGATCAAATGCCGAGTTAAAATTGTGCACGCTTAACTTTAAAAAGAAGCATCAAAGCCATGAAGAAAGAATCACTACTTCAAATTAGGACCGAAACGAAGGCCACGAGGCTACATTTAATCCACTATACACAGGGTGTCCCTAAAGTCTGGAAATCTCATTAGCTATCATTTTTTTGCGTCCACGGATTAAATATGGCTTTGTCGAAAGAAGAAAGAGTTGAACAGGTACTTCTCAGTTGCCAGTATTATCTCTGCTTTTTGCACTGCATCATGCAATTATCATTTGCACTACTGTAAATTTCTGGATATATGGAGCTACATTTAATTTTCTTACTATTTTTTTCTCCTCCCTGTTCCTCTTTCTATAGTTTCTTTTTTATTATTCCCTTCCATATTCCTAGGGTGACACCAACAGCCAAAACGAAATTCCTTGCATGTTGTGTAAGTACTTGGCCATTAAAGCTGATTCTGATTGACGTGAAGGATGGACATGTTGAAAGGTAGCAGACAAATTTAATCTCTTGAAAATATCTATTTTTGCCTATGCGTCCAGACTTTAGGGACCCCCTGTACTATTCTACAGGGTGGGCCATAAGTTTCCACTCATAGGAAAATGTATAATGTCTATTTTTTTATGTTTCACATAGCCTAGAAGATGCGTTTGACGCTATCTTTGGGGGTACTTGAAGGTTATGGTGTATCAGGTGGAGATACGACACATAAATCATCTCAAGGAACGTATCACCAACGCCAATACAAGCAGAACTTCAACTGTGCTGATGCAAGTTCATCAGCAGTGGAAAACGCATATTGTGTGTTTTTGAAACAATGGTAATCATATAGAGCACATTATATAAATAAAAAAAAGGCTGTCCAACATAAAATGTTTATTTTTCCTATGTATGGAAACGTATGGCCCACCCTGTATACACACCGCATTTCTGTTGCACTTTCACTTTTATGCCGTAACGCACATGCAAAGCGTGGAATGCAAAATGGTGAAGACAGATAGACAAAAAAGGAAATTAAATCTATTATTTTTAATCCTATTACATGAATAATTGATAGAATACTCGATTATGAAACTAATCGATAGCTGCAGCCCTACTTCAGAACTAGAATAATAAAACCAAAACAGGATGCTGATGGCTTTTAGCGGCAGGTTTTCTAACTAGAACAGCTAATAAAGCGACTAAATCATAAGTTCTCCTTTCCCCAGATTGCCCACCATGATGTTGGGAGTGCAGTTGGAGAGTCAGGAGCAACAAACATGAGTGATGAATAAGTTAATGGTCCCTGAGCAAACAGCTTCACGTGATGCGTTGTAGTTGGGAAATCCGTGTGTAAACTGTAAACAACCTCGGCTACAGAGCCTCGTTATGAAACGCCACACAAAGCACTTGTGGTTTTACTGCATCATACGTGTTCTACCTCCCCTCGGCCAACGTGCAGCAGCACAATGCTCCCATTATCTGGGAATGTTTTCACGTCCACAGGCTCTACGGCCTCTGAACCAGGAGAGGACAGATAACGTACAGCGTGATCCTGCACAGAAATAAAGATCTTCTGTCAGGAACCGCAGGAACAATGGTCAGTAATTTCCCACCAGGCAGGATGGGAGCTGTGTGCTAAAACAACGACGTACTTCAGCGCTGCTTGGTGCAGTCGTCGACACACTCCCGGGCTCTGGAGAACACGTGGTAGATGTTGACCAGGGGGAACATGGTGAGAGCTCCGACCAGGGAGCCGGCCTGGATGGAGATGCCGCACCACAGCAGGGCAGCGTGACCGGCCTCGTGGAGCAGAGTCCCGATCACCACCTTCAGATAGGAGAAGAGGCCGATGAAGACGATCCAGGAGATGACCTGTAGGGGGCGCAAACACAGAGCCACAATCAGAAGAGGAAAGTATGAAACTGAAGCTTCTGGCTGCAGGAGAACAGTTTATCTCCTGAGTGAAATAACCTGAAAGAATCCAAGTATCAGCCGAGATAAGAGCTGCTCTTTAAAGATAAACTGGACCTTTCTTTGCAAAAAGACAGGACGTCAACAACAGCCGTTTATGTAGCTTAATGAACGTAAAGTCAGATTAATTCAGCATTAGTTGTCTTTTCCTTCATCCTCATGAATCCTCCTTCACCTCACAACATTTTACATCAAGGAAAAGTGTTTAGTTCCTTCATTACTCAAGCGCAACTTTTGCATGTTAAAGATCTGAGGACAGAAGCACACATTTTGAAACATCACGTTAGAAAAAGTTATTACAAATGTGTTTTTCTTAGAGGTTTAGTTGAGTAGAAAGTGTCCAAGTATCAGCCGAGATAAGAGCTGGTTGAATTCTTTAAATTCTTCATTTGTTATCTCCTTTGGTGCAAGATAAACTGGACCATCCTTTGCAAAAAGACAGGACGTCAACAACAGCGGTTCACGTAGCTTAATGAACGTAAAGTCAGATTAATTCAGTATTAGTTGTCTTTTCCTTTGTCCTCATGAATTCTCCTTCACCTCACAATGTTTTACATCAAGGAAAAGTGTTTAGAAAACGACATGAGACGCAATTTCTTTCATTATTCAAGGGCAACCCCTGTATGTTAAAGATCTAGGAACAGAACCTTTTAACTCTGTAGACTCATGGCTACAGTTTTGCATTAATTTTCCACAGGTTTAAAGTCGTACCGATACACTGTTCTGTTGTAAATCTCATCCCCTGCAAGCTGGATGTGTTTTAGCTCTAATAATCTCCTGTTTGCAAATCAATACTTCTGCCTGATCGACCACATGTTACAGCAGAAGGAAAGTTCCAGTTGCCATGATGTGTTTTGAAGCACATTTTGAAGTACTGTGTTAGAAAAAGTTATTGTAAATGTGGCTTTTCTGGAGGTTTAGCTGAGTAAAATGTGTCTAAGAAGCAGCCATGATAACAGCTGAGGAAAAGAGCTTCCACACTTCCTTTCTTCTCTCTTTTGGCAAATAATACACTGGACTATTCTTTGCAAAAGGAATAATACATCAATTCATGTTTAAATAGCCTAATGAAAGTAAATTCAGATTAAGTTGGCATTTGTTGTCTTTTCCTTTGTCCTCACAGTGTTCTCTATCGAGGTCAACTTACCAAGTGTTTATGAAAAGGCATAGAACATATATTTTTTGGGGACAGAAGCATTTACTTCTATAGACTTGTGTCTTCAGTTCTGTGTCCTTAGAAAAAGGCAGAAATATGCATTTGCATCAGTATAAACAGTTTTAAAGTCTTACCAATGCACTGCTCTGTTGTAAGTCTTAATTCCTGCGAGCTGGAGGCTTTTTAACTTCAATAATCTCCTGTTTGCAAATCAATACTTCTGCCTGATCTACCACATGTTACTGTTAAAGCAGAGTTCAAGTTGCCATAATGTGTTTTTAAACACATATTGAAGTACTGGGTTAGAAAAAGTTATTACAAATGTGTTTTTCTTGGAGGTTTAGTTGAGTATAAAGTGTCCAAGTATCAGCTGAGATAAGAGCTGGTTGAATTCTTTAAATTCTTCATTTGTTATCTCCTTTGGTGCAAGATAACCTGGACCAACCTCTGCCTGCTAAAGATCCGGAGGCAACATTTAACTCTGTAAACTCGTAGCTACAGTTTTGTGTGCAGAAAACGAAATGGCAAAAACATGCATTTATGTTCTGTTTAACAGGTTTAAAGTCGTACCGATGCACTGCTCTGTTGTAAATCTTAATTCCTGCAAGCTGGAGGCTTTTTAACTTCAATAATCACCTGTTTGCAAATCAGGTACTTCTGCCTGATCTATTGTGTTCCAGTAAAAGGAGAACTTCAGTCGCTCTAATGCATTTTTAAGCACGTTTTGAAGTGTCCTGTTATTACAAAAGTAATGCAGAGGTCAAAAAAACTTCCCCAGTTGCGCAAAGATTATTATGTTTTGCTAACTTGAGGTGGTTTTTGACTGTTTCTGAAAGAGTTAATAAGCATGATGTAGCTGGAAACATGTTTTCATTAAGTTCTGACATCTGACAGCATGAAACGTGACCAGCTGATATAAAAGAATAATTAAAATTTTCAGATTGAAACTAATTCCTGACGACTTCTCTGCATTTTTCTCTAGTTGTTGGACAAAGTTTTGTTTCTTCTTCTTGAATTTATTATATTTTTTAGCAGTTGGCAACCAACCGTTTCTTTTATGTCTTCTTCTACTCTATTTACTACAGCTAACATGGCCTACAGCGCCACCTTCTGGTGATAATATGCAGCACAGTTTATTCACACCAAAGCAGTTCAATGAAACAAGTCAAATTCACATTTTCTTTTTGATTTATTATTGTGATATTTCAAAAGTTTGCTTCAAAATTTGTTCGACAATTATCTGTAAACACAGCTACTAAGGTTTTAATGATTGCAGTCAGCATGCATGACCTTAGCTTGAGTTTATTTATGGTTTTTATAGCAACAATTTGTCACGTCGACCTCTTTAGTAAAGCATAAACCATCATCAGTAAAGTCTTTAAAACCCACCTCTTCATCATGACTTTTGATTAAGTACAGTTTACAGACAGTTCTTATTTTACTGGATTGTCTATTTTATTTCTGTCTTTTTAAACATAGTTTTTAATATATTTTATTGTGATTTTTTTTTTAATCTGTTATCTTTTACTCGACTTTTCCCCTCTTATCGGTTTATCAGTGATCTATAAAGAACTTTGAACTACAACTAGATGTATACAACGTGCTATAAAAATGAAGTTTAATTGATTAACTTCTGCTTAATCATCAGTATTAAATGTTAGAAAGGAATTAAGTTCACAGGTCAATTTGAAACCAGTTTTAAAAAGTGCATCACAGCAAAGGAGGAAGTCAGATCATCATAAAGGTGGAAAATCCTCTTAGCAAAATTGATCATCTAGTATCTATCTAATAAATACAATAATGATCTAATAAATGCACTTTTGATCGACCTTTTACATGTTTCTAGTAGCCTGAAATAAAAGCAGATGAATGAGCACATCGGCCAACACCTAAAACTACGATGTTTCATCTTGTCATCATGTTAGTCTCAGATTTCTCTACAAAACTTAACAAATATCCCACATCTGTTGTGTTTGTCTTGCTTTAAAACACACCAGTTTAAATGTAGAATAATGGTGTATTACTGGTTCTTGTACGCATGTCCTAAATAAAGATACTAAAGCTACTGGATTATTTATTATGATTATTCATTGGTTTTCCAGATGCTATATTTTATGACACTTTAAATTTAAATAAAATGTTATACCTGCTATACATTTTCATAAAATGGCAATAAAATTATTTTCCATTTGAATTCAGTGCATCTCCAGGAACCAAAACATGAATAAAAATGTTCATTCTTATAAACAGACTCCATGATTACGGATGTTCCTGAACGCCTCACATGCACAGAGAAGCTTCTAGTCTCCAGCAACTCCAAAAAACCCAAAAGATTAGCATGAAAATAATAAAACAAGGTTTTCTAATGTCAGATTTACGCTAGCTGATTTTATCGACATGGTTTGCTCTCTTTCAGGGGAGTTTTCTATGAGCAGAATGTGCAATTTAAATGTCAATACCGCATCCGATCATATTGATTTAACGGTACGAAGCTAAAATCATGACTGTGATTCATATCTTATTAAACTTTTAGCGCTGGATGCTCATCTCATACTGACTGCACCAAATATCAAATTTGCAGTGTTTTATAGTTCATAATTTGCCAATTTTTACCTACTTTTTCTTGCAAAAACTCCCGCCAACATTAATAAACTTTGAGATTTCTTTTTTTTGCTTAATTTCTGATCTGCTGCTACATGATAAAACCCTTCAGAGCTCTTGGGTTGTCTGGGACGGTTAAAATTTCTGTTACAGAAGTTATAACAAACACAGAGAGGCAGTTTTCAGTTTCTACACACCACAAATCTGGAACAAACTCCCAGAAAAGTGCACATCTGCTGCAACTTTCACTTCTTAAAACCAAATCTGAAGCTCTTCAATATCCCAAACTGCACTGTAACGTTCCTGTTTAACTTATTATTTCATATTTAACTCGTTTAACTGTGTTGTCACTAATCTGTCATTTTTTTAATATTTACACTTTGTCTTGATGCATTTTATGGTTTATATCAAGCATTTTTAATTGCCTTGTTGTTAAAATGTGTTTTACAAATAAACTTGTCTTACCTGCTATCCTAAAACAGTCAGTGTTCAATCATTTTGGTGAAAATCATGTGTCTACATCTGAAGTAATTCAAACGTAGAGTTGAGTATCGTCACTCACCGCTAACGCCACCCCAGCAGGACTTCCCAGCAGCGGAGGACAGGGGCTGCGAGCAGCTAACGCCATCAGATACGAAGCAAAAACAAGTCCGGCCACGGACAAGAAGCCCAAACCCGAGGAGGATCTGAAGACAAAGACGGAGTTTAATACAGAGGAGAAGAGTTTTTATAAACTCAAATCATCAGGTTTCTTCTTCTTGACCATCTCTGATTTGCTTCAAACCTTATCATAAACTATGAATATTTAAAATGGTGTCTGTAAAATTTTAGCTTGATACGTCAAATACTTTCTGCCCGCTGACCCACTTTCAGCAGGTTTTTTTCTCACTGTTTGAACAACAATATCTGAGGAACTATTAAAGATAAAAAACTGAAATTTTCACCATTATTTCTCATCATGTCATTAATTCAGAATCTAAAAAACTGGACAAGTTGATTAAATCATGTCTGATTATTGGTGAGTTGAACTATGACGGAAAAAAAAGTAGTCGAGAAAACTTTCATCTTTCAGCTCTCAATCACAAAAAAGTGGGTCACTGGGTTAAAAACAAAAACAATTATGAAAAATATTGATATATGAAGCTAAAATCTCACAAATATCTTTATAAAAATCTACATTTTTCAGGTAAATCAGATGGTTGCGCAGAGATCTAAGAATATGTTGATCTGAGATGGAATCAGCCTTTTGACTTAAATTAACTTTTTATTCATTTTTGTTACCAACTATTTCATATTAAAGTATTTTACATATTTAGTTTTGTCTTATTGTGGGATATTGTCATCCAAACATAGCTTTAAATTTCAATGTGTGGAAAAATGTATAGTGGGTCGATGCATTTAAAAATATGTATCTTAGAAAGTATTTAATACATCAATCTAAAATTTCACAAATATCTTCATGATAAATGATATCTATATTTTGTGCTATTAAAGTTTCAGTTAAATCATTTGAGACAGAATAAAACTCAAGCAGCAATGACAATAACTGAGCTTGAACACACATTAAGGCCAAAAAGGGGAGTTGCGTCTCACCTGAGGACTACAAACATGGCGAGGAAACAGGCCAGGGGGTTTGCGATGTTTCCGAGCACCACGGAGAGGTGGAAGGTCATGTTCCCGTAGGGCAGGCAGGAGAAGCTCTGGATGGACGGCAGGACGCCGTTGCTGAGGGCGTTGGAGACGGCGAGCAGCGCCAGCAGGTAGATGTTTCGTGGCGTCCAGAAGGTCTGACCCGGCGGCTGCTGCTCCTCCAGCTGGACCTGATCCTCCGACGCCGGCGTCCCTCCGTTGTGAAGCCGTTCGGTTTCCTCTCCGTCCTTCACCGCCGTGCCGTCCGACTCCTGCGGCGGCTCGGCGCTCGGAGGCTGCGTCTGTCTTCGGGTCAAAGCCAGAAAGCTCAACGCCGACACCGTCAGCATCACAAACAGGAACCAGAAGAAGTTCTCTGCAGGAAAATTCTCCTTCAGGTACTCCGGCTGCACGGTGTCGTTCACCATTTTACACTCCAGCTTGTTGACTCCCTGTCCCAGCGCCACGATGCAGGGGAACAGGGCGCTGAGGCCCTGGCCGATGAAGAAGGTCCGGATGTACTGAGGCGGGTAGCGGAACATGAAGGGCAGGAAGGTGACGTTGGAGGTGCAGCAGACCAGAGACAAGACGAAGGTGAAGAGCAGGAAGGGAAGCGACCGTTGCTCTCCTGCGATGACGACGGTGTGCGACCAGAAGATGGCGAGGAAGGCCGACGCCACCACGGCCAGCAGCTGGATGCAGTGGATGACCAGGCGTTCGTTCAGCCGCCCGGGAGCACAGTGGTGGGTGACGGTTACTGCGATCGGACCGAGGTTCCCAAACGCTATGAGCACCGACAGGTAGGCGGGAAGGTTCCAACCTGAAACAGGAAGAAGAAAAAACATATCAGCTGGAGGTGATGAGATATACAATACAATACAATACAATAACTGATTAGATAATTAATAAATTATTAGCTATGGAGGACTATCTAAAATATGGCACCTTCATCTGAACTAATTTAAACATGTACAGAGCCTGAAGGTCTACACACACAAACACTGATTTTAGATCCAGACCTGGTCTAATTGTAAATAAAAGAACAGTGAAATCTCGCCTTTTGATTTTAACACATAGAATAAACATCTTGCGAACCAGAAATGGAGCTTTAAAGACTACCTGACCTCTGTAGGACAATCTAGTCTACAACTAACCTACCTATATGTAGTGGTTTTAGATCTGTAGCGGGTCTAATGTGGACTACATGTGGAAAAAATATGTGCAAAAGGATAACAGTTTTAGCATTTTAATAGCTAGGATAAAACTTTCACACGTCAGAGACTGTTTCTAAGTTTATTTCACCTCCATTTGCACAATTTAGGCATGACTTTACTAATCTAAATGTAGCAGATTTAGATCTGTATCTGGTCTAATGTGGTAAAAAAAAAAGTAAAATCTCCCTTTATTGTAGTTTCACAGGCAGAATTAAGGATTCACAAATCAGAAACTGTGTTGTAATTTTTTAACCCCTTTTAGCATCATTGAGGCCGTTTTCTAATCTATATACATAACGTTTTAGATCTGTACCTGTTCTACATGTGGAAAACAGTAAAAATCAATTTTTTTTTTTTTAGCATTTTAAGAAATAGAATAAAATTTTCATTGACCAGAGATTGCTTGATTTATTTTTTAACCTCCTTTGGCATAATTCAGACCTGATTTTCCTAATCTATATATAGCAGGTTTAGATTTATACCTGATATAAGATGATCTACACGTGGAAAACAAACTGTAAAATCTCCATTTTTATCATTTTAATAGAAAAAACAAACAAATTGAATAAAATTTTCACAAATCAGAGAGTGCTTTTAATTTTATTTTACCTCCATTGACATAATTTAGGCCTTATTTTGTTTATTTATATAGAAGAGGTTTAGATCTATAACTGGTCCAATGTGGTCTACATGTGGAATAAGAACTGTAAAATCTCCATTTTTAGCATTTGAAGACATACAGAAAAACTTTCATTGATCAGAGACTGCTTACATTTCTTTTTTTTTCTCCTCCTTTGGCATAATTTAGGCCGTATTGTACTAATCTATATATAGCAGGTGTAGATCTGTAACTGGTCTAGATATGAAAAAAAAAAGACAGTGAAACGTCCCTTTATTGTAGCTTCACAGACAGAACAAAGGATTCACTAATCAGAGACTGTGTTTTCATTTTATTTACAACCTTTGGCATTATTGAGGCCTGATTTGACTAATCTATATGTAGTGGGTTTGGATCTGTAACTGGTCTAATGTGGTCTACTCGTGGAATAAAAACTGTAAAATTTCCCTTTTTAGCATTATAAGAAATAGAATAAAACTTTAACACCTCAGAGACTGTGTTTTAAATTTTTTTCTACCCTCCTTTGACATCATTTAAGCCTTTAACTAGTCTCTATATAGCAGGTTTTAGATATGTAACTGGTCTACATGTAAAAAAAACAAACAAACAAAAAACAACAGAATAAAGGACTGACAAATGTTCAGCTGTGTTTCAGACACCACTGACAGTTTACCCATAATGTTTAACCTGGTTTTACATTATTAAAATGTGGATAACAGGCAGAACTCACTGCTGGAAGTGCTTCCTATCCCTTAATCGCAGAACAAATTCAGCATAGAATAGCTGCAGCTGAGGAAAAAATTGCAGATGCTAAAGTTGAGTAAAATGAAAAAATGCTTTTAGTACATTTGAGCTGTATATAGATGGTTTAATGCATTTAGTTTACATTCTACTCCTGAAAGAAAAGAATAGACTTTTACTGTCATTTGTACAGTTGATTACAGTACAGCTACAATGGATTTGTTTGTGCCTTTTCTCGAGTCAGCTTTATAGATATAGATATAGGAAAAAATGAAATAACATTCAATAAAACAAAAAAAAGTTAGAGCAGCAGCAATAAAATATACAAATATACATTATAATCATTATACACATTGTAAAAAAAGCCCCTGAGAAGGTAAACTGCACATATTTTGTGGTGTACAAAAGTTGTATTGCACGTAACAAGACATAATAGCATGACTTAATGCGTGGAATACTATTTTTTTTTTATTAATCTGAATATTTGATATATAAACTAATATAAATGTAAAGTTACTGCAGTAGTTTTTGATTAAATGTACAGCTAGCTTATATTGGTGAAACCAGCTAGCATCCTCTGTTTAATACCTGAAGCCTCGAAAGCCTGAATAATAAACATAATAAATCCAAACTCTGTGTCTTTGTTGGGTTAAATAAGGACTTTCAGTGGGTGAAAGGTCGGAGCTCCGGACACTGACCTTCGGGCAGCACGTTGACGACCACCGGCAGCTCGACCCACAGACTGTTGACGGACACCCAGGAGCCCATCGCGAACAGCGCCATGAGGCCGTGAGTCACCGCGGCGCTGCTCCACCAACTGGACGACATGGTGGCTCTGACTGCGGCTGACGGGAGGACGAGACGCCGGTGAGCCGCTGGACCTGGTTCGGGTCGAACAGCGACAATGTCCGGCTTCTTCACACCGGAACTGGAGCCACAATGAAGGACGAACGTTACGCAAAGCTCCCGCCCCTTCGGCTGCCTTCAGACCCTCGGAATTTTGTAAATTACAGTTACAGAACAGGTTTAATTTAGAGTATTTGAGCGTTTCAGATTTGCATTCATCCATTCAAATATCCTATAAATAACACACTCATCAACTATAGCATAAAAAGCCTCATAAATAGACTGAAAAACGCAATCACACTGGGAAAAAACGCACATTTCCACGGCATTTAGTTGATTTATAGCAAAACTCCACGTTTACGGCGTTCAGATGACTATTTATAAAATTCAGATTAACGCGTCATCGAAAATAAAAGATTAGGAATCGTTGTGATTCAAGCTTTAACATAAATACATAATTAAAAACATACAGCGGCCTCGTTGATCCTGAACGCTGCACCAAGAGACGTTCAATGACCAAAACAGAGCGTTGATTTTCTGTGCATCGCTGTTTAAGATATGAACAATTTCAATAGTTTTGATCATTTAAATAAATAAAATCTGCTATTTTACAATTCTTTTTTCCTGTTATAGTGAAAGCGCACACACACAAAAACCCGCAGAATCATATTAACTGTAAAAAAAACACCAAGTCAAAACTGTACATAATGTATTCATCAAAATCTCTATTTTTCAAACGTGACCAAGAAAATAAAATTTTCTTTACAGTATTTAAATATAAATATGCTTGCTGCTATTTGAAAGATATATATAAATATATATTATTAAGGATTGAAAAAAATGTTTTTTTTAAACTTGTATTGGTATTTGTTAAATAATGTACATAATTATGCCTTTATATTCTTTATATCTCTGCTCTTATCACTTTTTTCTGTATATTCTGTATGTTAAATATGCTGCTTGTTTCTTAATATCTACCTACCTAAATTACAGATAATATTAAATCACAAAAAAGTATTAATGTATACATTGACTGTAAAACAAAGGGACCTCAATTGTACATTTCCACATCAAACATTTGTATTTTTACAAACAGTAATTTGTTCTTTTATGATTTAAAATTACACGACAACATAGAAATCTATTTTTAAAAACATATTTCACATTTTTGTTAACATTTTTCAATATTACAGTATTTCTCGTGTTTTTTCGACAACCCTGGCTTCCAGATTTTTACAGCTTTATTTTTATTTATTTATTTTTACAGTGCAGCAATGAAACCAGATAGTTTTCAAACAGACGACCAAATTGGGACTGTTATCACACCGGGGCTTCATGATGTCTCAATTATTCTGCTTTTTTTCTGCATATTTCACTACAGGCCAAACTGTCATTTTTTTTCATCATATGCTTAAGCAAGCCCGACTGCCACGAGAACTCCTGCAGAGTTTAATGAGCTTTTACGTAACCCTGAACTGACTAAAACCTGGAACCATTGCTAAAGTTCTGCTTTTAAAATACAAGAGCTTCAGGGTCAGTCTGTCATTTCAGATAGCAGAGTTTTATTATTTGATGTTATTCAAGAGCCAAAACTACGTTCTGTTGAATATTTTGTCTGAATTTGGAGGATTTTAGACATGGAATTTTTGTAAATCCGTCCTCAAAAGTCACAATTTTAACAGTTTAATGTCAAATAAAAGAGATGATATTTGGTGAGCACATAGATGGAATAGTTTCCAGCAGTTATATATGATTATCACATTTTTTCATTTATTGACACAGACCAACAGCTCAAACAGTTTATAATTGAATTTTTTAAAAAATCAATTTACTGCTACTTCATAGATTTTCACTTTTTTTTTCTTTTTAACAGAATTGCTTGTTTGTGCCAAACCACTGGATTTATTATATAACGAGTAATTAGATTCACATATATTTCATTATGTATGTTCTATTGAGTGGTTTCCTTAGTATATATAAACATTTTCAAGATAACCTAAAGCAGAAAAGGCACAAATTGATATGTAAAAATTCTTCAGAATTCCAGAAATTAAATTAAAGCCTTCGTCTACGCTGATGTCGTTTTTTCTTTTATTCTCATCTGGTTGCAGAAGAAGATAAACCAGTGTTTAAGTGCAAAAAGATGTGTACACTTAACTAATCTGTACCTAATACAACATTTACTTATTTTAATTGTTGCTGAAGCATTCAAGAGCATTTCCAGGCGGGCAACTAGCATTCCTGTGCTAGTAATTGGCATTCCTAGGCTAGCAACCAAACTTCCTGGGCTACAAACTAGCGTTCCTAGCCTAGGAACTACAATTCCTAGGCTCGCAAATGGCATGTTTAGACTAACAACTGGCCTTCCTAGTCTAGTCACAAGCATTCCAAGGCTAGATACTAAAATTCCAAAGCTAAAATTCCTTGGCTGACAACTGAAATTTCATAATTACGAGGCTAGCAACTAGCAAGTGGGAATCCTAGGCTAGCAACCAAAGTTTCCGGGCTACAAACTAGCATTCCAAGCCGAGCAACTAGAATTTCTAGGCTCGCAAATGGCCTGTTTAGGCTAACAACTAGCCTTCATAGGCGAACAACTGGCATTCCTAGGCTAGTCACAAGCATTCCAAGGCTAGCTACTAGCAGTCCGCGGCCAGGAAGTAGCATTAGTGGGCTAACAACTGTCATTCCTAGACTAGCGACTAGCATTCCTGGGCTAGCAACTAGAATTCCAAAGCTAAAATTCCTGGGCTGACAACTGACATTGCACAATTACTAGGCTAGCAACTAGCAAGTGGAATTCCTAGGTTAGCAAATGGCATTTTTAGGCTAACAGCTAGCCTTCATAGGCTAACAACTGGCATTCCTAGGTTATCAACCAAAGTTTCTGGACTACAAACTAGCTTTCCAAGCCGGGCAACTAGCAAATTGCATCCATGCAGCATCTCAGAAACACTCGTCAGTTTCCCTATGAAGAGATTTTAATTAAATCTAAACCAGCCACCCAGCAGCTGTATAAATATTTTTGTGGTGAAATATATTTAAGTTATTTGGGGCTTCAACTCCGCAACATCATGTGATTCCACGGTCTTCCTCCCACTATTCTAACAGCTAATTAAACAGCTTGTTTTAAAGCTGAGTTTCCTTCTTTTATAATTAAATAATGTGACATTTAACACAGTGACCCCAATAAGCTCCTGTTGTCATCGGTTTCTTTGAGCTGCTTTTATAACCATGAACTCTCTGACTCTGTGATGCAACCTGCAAGTCTAAAGAACACGAGGTTCTTATGTGACCGTCATTTTCTATACCGGTCAACAACAAAAAAACACACAATATATAGAGACTGCATTTATTGTGACAGTGATTGGTTTAACTCCTTTACAGTCAGTGGCAGCTACAAACTGACTTCTGCATTATCATAACGGGTACAAAAAAAAAGGATTTACTCTTTTACAGAAATAGTTCCAGTACAGTATTATAGAAATATCATAATCTAACAGATTCAAAAGTATTGCATGTACAACACACATCAGACGTTATTTTATATTTGTAAGGAAAAGCTGAGGTCATTAGTTGTGTTTTTATGTAAATGTAAAGTGCATCTGAAGTGCACTTTTGCCAGAAATTGTAAATAAAGACAATGAGAACTAGGTTTGCTTCTATTAACTGCATGGGAGCGAATGAACAGGCAAAATGATGTCGTCAGAAGGTGGCGCTGTAGGCTACGTTAACTCGAATAAACAGGGTAGAAACAACAAAATACAATAAAGAAACAAACAAAACTGTCCATTTATGAGAGAAAAATGGGGGAAAGTCTTCAGGAATGGTTTTTAGAATCAAGAAAGGTGTAATTACTGTGTTTTTTTGTCTGGAGATGAAAACAACTGAAGAAACAGCTGATCAGTTGTGAGTTCAATGTTCTAAACAGCAGAAATTATGCAGAAAAAAGTGTCTCCACCTCCTATGTAACTCGTAAGATTTTTTCTAAAAGAAAAACTACCTCAAAGCCATCGTCAACACTGTTGTTGCCAAATGTATCACATTTTATTTCTGAATCTGGCCATTTCCATGAACTTCTTCCAATGTAATACCTCAAAATATGCAAAGAAACAAACGTGATGAACACAGCTTTTTTGAATCACGCTGTCCAGAGATAAAGACAATGGAAGAAACAGCTGATCAATATTGGGAGTTAATTGTTTGCTGAAGTGTATTAACCCTTTTTATGAAGTCAAAAACCACCTGAAATGAGAACAAAGAACATTTTTGTGAAAGCAGGGAACTGTTTCTTCTGAATTTGATTATTCCCACTCCCTTTTTTAATATAATACTGTAAAATATGCAAAAAAACCCCAAAAAAACATGATGGACAAGCAGCTTTTTTGACTCTGGGGATGATAATAAAAGAAACAGCTGATTAGTTATTAGAGTTAAATGTTCTCTCAGTCAGGACTTATTCAGAAAAAGTTGTTTCTATCTCCCATGATGCTTTAACTCGTTTTATAAAGTTAAAAAAAAAAAAACGGCTTTAACACACAGATTTTGCAATACAACAAAGTTTTTTTTCTAAATTTTGCCATTTCCATTGTTGTTCTAATGCAATACTTCAAAATGGTCAGAATAATTCAGCATGTGCACAGCTATTTGACCACCGTAACTCTTTGTAGAAGTCAAAAACCACCTTAAATGAGCCTTTTTATTTTGTTTTTTAATAGAAAATTGAGGAAGTTTACTTCTATTTTCACTGATTTTTCAAATAAATCCAGTTTTTTTGAAAGCGGTGAAGTTTCTATCCTGAATTTGGCTATTTCCTTTAGTTTTTTCTAATATAATACTGGAAAATATGCAGCTTTTTTGGCTTGTGCTGTCTCAGGGTGATGATAACAAAAGAAACAGCTGGTCAGTTATTAGAGTTAAATATTAGTTACTATTAACTCTTTCTACAAGTCAAAAATCACCTTAAATGAGCATTTAAAAAAACACTTTTTTAGGGGGACGTTTACTTAAATTTCCATTATTTTTTTCAAATAAACAGTGTTTGTGAAAGCTATCATGTTTTTCTTCTAAGTTTGGCTATTTCCATTAAGTTTCTCTAATGTAATACTGGAAAATATGCAAAAATTACATTATGGACATGCAGCTTTTTTGACTCATGGGGGTGATGATAACAAAAGAAACAGCTGATTTGTTCTGAGAGTTAAATATTTACTACTATTAACTCTTTCTAGAAAAAAAAACACCTTAAATGAGCATAAAAAACATTTTTTTCAATATTGGGGAAGTTTACTTAAATTTCCACTGACATTTTCAAATAAACACAGTTTCTGTGAAAAGCTATGACATTTTTCTTCAAAGTTTTTCTTCTAAATTCGGCCATTTCCAATAACTTTTACTAACATAATACTGGAAAACATGCAACCTATACATTATGGACATGCAGCTTTTTTGATGATAAAGAAATGGCTGATTAGTTCTGAGAGTTAAATGTTAACTACTATTAACTCTTTCTAGAAGTCAAAAACCATCTTAAATGAGCATAAAAAACATTTTTTGCAGTACTGGTGAAGTTTACTAAATTTTCCAAGGATTTTTCAACTGCCATACTTCAAAATGCATGTATAAACACACTATGGAAGCAGCTATTTGAAGTCATGCGTTGGGGTTTTCCTGCTCCTGAATATGAAGCTGTTCAGCCTCTAAGGTTCTGTTTTCATTCTGACCTGCTGCAGCGTCTTTGATCACAGGTTTTAGTTTTGTCCTTCTAGGCGCCCACACCAGAGAGTATCCGGGTTTAACACGAGGAAGAGCGAGTTTCAGCTTCATCACCATCTGTGTGGCGTTGAGGAACGCTCCGTTGAGATGTGGGTTTGTGTTGTTCAGAACCGTTCTCTGGTAAACCATCTCACAACGAGCTGCTTCTCGCCTCTCGGCTCGAGACTTTCCATCAAAGCGCAGCATCATTTTATCGACGTCCTGCTTCGTTTTGCATGGACCACCATTTTTCCTCACCATTGCCGCGATGTACTCTGGATCCATGATGTCCTCGTGCTCCTCTTGGAGCTTTCTACTGCTGTGAACTTTCCTCGTCGGTGGACTAGGCTCTTCTTTGTGGCCTGAGCTCTTTTTATTTGGCACGACGGAGGATTCATCAAAGTCGTCGTCGGATGAACCAGATTGATCTTCCTGTGAAGTATCTGATGACAAGCTTTGTTTTGTCGCCTTTTCAGGGCGTTTCTTGCCGTCTGGATTCGAGCTGCTGAAGGGATATTCTGCCATCAAGACGGAGAACATGCAGCTCACCAACTGGGAGCTCAAATCCGCCGAGGGGACTTGAGAAAATTTCCCTCCTGGCAGAAAATCACTCAGGTGTTCCTCAGTAACAGTAGCGATCACCTTAATCAGCCTCTTCAAACAGGCTCTGATCAGATCTCTGTTTGTGTGCCAGTGGCCGCAGTAAGTAAACACTCCGTCAAACGCTTTCTCCTGCAGCGGGAACTGCAGGAAAACATCCGTGGTCTCTTCTGGTTCCAGCAGAGTTGACGGATCTTTGGACCAATCCAGGAACTTCTGGTAGAGGCTAAGGATGTTCTGACCAAACTGTGAGTATTCTCTTCCGCTCGTCAGCAGCTGCCAGTACGGTCCGAGGACTTTACAGTAAACTATGGCCAGTGCACACACCAGACTCTGAATCACAGAATCATTCGCGTCCGCCGCGACGCTCTCCAGAATGATGTTCTGACATTCGTCGTTGTTCAGCGACAGCAGATCGGACAGGAAGAGAGAGATCTCTTTGTGGTGGTGAATGAGACTGGCTGCAGCTTCAAAGTAGTCGTTGAACTGATTCGACTGATTCGCTCCGAGTTTGGACGGGTTTTTCTTCTCGGCGCAGAAAGCCACCCAGTGTTTCCTGTAGCTCTGTTTGTTGGGAGTGCGAGGGCTGAGGATGTCGAAGGCTGTGTGGATGTAGCGCGAGGTGGCACTTTCTGGCAAATTCACAAAGTTCTTGAATTTTGGAAGCTTATCTCGGCCCAGTTTCTCCCCTGCTGAGAGAACAATCTCCTTTTCGAAGTTCATGAGATGCTGCTCGATCGCATCGTGCACATCGACGAGGAAGTGGGCGTTGTGGTTTAAAAACACGACGGGAGAGGCGAGGGAAATGCTGTCGCTCAGAGTGTTGAGTTTCTTCTCAAACTCTGCCAGCGCCGGATGCTCCCTGCAGGTCAAAGCGTACTGATTTCTGAGCAGATCCAGAGAAATTTGTTTGCACGCTGCAGTTTTCCCGCCGTAGACTCTCGACAGCTTTTGTACCGACAGCATCGCGATGTCGAGCAGAGTCTGAGGTTGTCCGCTGTTGGATGCGTCCACATGCCGATGATTTCTATTGTCTGCAGCGACTTTTTCTTTCTTTGGTTTCTTTCTCACGACTTCTTTGTTCATCTCAGGTGCCTCAGTTATTTCCCAGCTCTCAGGTTCCTCCTTGATTGTATATTTTTCATGATTACCATCGTCCCTCTTGATGCGTTTCTTTATGATGTATTTTGGTGGTTTTTCTCTGACCAGCTCAAACGGACTCTGCAGCAGGTTTTCCATCGCGGCGTTCCTCCTGTAACTTCTCGTTTCATGATTGCGATAACACATCTTTAAGCTTTTAATCTTGGTTCTGAGGACTTTAAAGGCCTTCTGAATGTCGCCGTTCTTACAAAACTCACGGTTGAAGTTTCTGAGCCAAGTGACGAGAACGACCGGGGCGATCTTCTCCCTGGCGACAAAGTTGTACAATTCCAGAATCAAGCCGTTTGTGACTTCAATGGACTGAGCCCGTTCTGAAAAGTCCCTCATCTCCAGAAGGTGCTGCCGCTCTACTCCGATGCTGTCGCAAATCGGGCCAACAAAGTTAAAGTTGACGTCCGATTCCAGGAAGCTCAGCCTGGCGTAGCTTCCCAGACTCAGCGTTGTAGCGATGCCTCTTTCAATCAGACGACGGAAGTCAGCAGAGCGATGTCCTGGGAAGATTTTCTTGAGCCAGTCTACGATGGCGACCCAGGGGAAGTTATTGTCCTCCCTCATGAGTCCGACTTGAATCAGAAGTCGGTTCCTACACGGTCCCTGTTCGAGCTCCAATCCTTCTGCTGACTGAGGACCAATGAAGTCTGCAACCAGCTTCCAGTAGTACTCATCTCCTGAAAAATAGAAGAAAGGATTAGAAAATATTATTTGATAACGAGGCAAAGCTTTGGGTCATTAAGTGGAGAAATCTATGTGATGGCGACTTAAATCAGTGGTTCTCAACTTCTTTATCTGATGCTCCATGCGTTGGCCTGTTAGATGGATTGGAGAACTCCTTCATCCTTTGCCTCTCATGTTCAAATGTGTTGAACTCATATTAAATCTTAAGAACAATAAATGTCAAAACAGACACTATCCTGGATTTAGGTTTGTGTCTTAATATACTTAATTTCTGTCTTCTATCAACTGGTATTATTCTTGCTTTTAAAATCTTTCTCAATTTTATAATAATGTGCCTTTTTGGTCAGTTCTCCCTCAAATACTGTAATGTCACTGGTCCAGTAAAAAAACGTACAATGGTAAAATAAACACTGTTAAGTGCTGCTCAAAGGTAATTAGTGAGTTTCTTAATACAGTATATTATTGTGGGGTCTTACTATGGATGTGTCCTGAGAAGACTGAAGATGTGAACTGGCTATTTCAAAAAAACAGAATTCTTCTTTTTTTTTATCTAGTTAAACTGTCATTTATCATCATTTCATATCCACTGCTTTCAGCTTTAAATTATTTTGATTGTTAATCTATATTTTGGAAAGAAGGTCAACAGTTTCAGTGATAATTTTAGTTTTAGGTAATAATTTACTACCATTTATAGCCAATTTAAGCCTCATTCACATTACTACTGGATATTTCTCTAGACAGACTCTAGACAGAAATAAAGTCCACACGATCTTTGTTTACATCAACAGTATGTCAAATACCAGAGAAGATTTCATTTCACTGTTTCTGATGACTATAAACTGCAGATGCTGTGAACGGATAACTTGTGGAAGAGCATTCCAGAGGAAAATATTTGTTTTGCAAAATATCCTTAATAGTGTGGACTGGCTACTTCAACTGTTTAAACTTTTCTGCAGCTATTCCAACAGTTTAATCACTTTTTAAAAACCATTACTTATGTATTCTAATCATTTGTGCACAGATTTTCTACTGCTACTTAATTTTAGTTGATTGTTATCTCTGTTTTTTCAGGTGAGTTTAGCAAATCTTTCCAGAAACACTGTGGCGACTACATAAGCAAACTTTGGGGTACACGTAACCCCGGTTGAGAATCACTGACTTAGACAATAGATGATTTTACTACAAAGCTGCTTCCTTTAACTGCATTCAGACTTACTCAGATTAGCTTCGGTTACAACTTCTTTGCCGCAGAGAGAAAAACCTTGACGCTCCTCCATCGTGTGCTGTTGAAAAAGAGACACAACAAAATCATGAATCCTCAACACGTCGAAACACAACAAACAGCTTGTTCAATAACCAAATGTAAAGGAAGTTACTATTATTACAACAGCACCACAAACTACAGCCATAAAGTAAAATCACTGAGTCAAAACAGCTCAAACTTTATGTAAACTTTATGTAACATAGGCTCGAATATAATAAATGCACTGGTTTAGTAAGATTTGCATTCCAAACAGGTAAACCAGTGTGTTGTTTTGTCCCACCGTGTGGAAATGAAGCTCCAGGCTTTGCAGAGAATTTCACCTTTCTCTCACCAAGCCTGAACATGTGTTGCTAGCAGTGCACATGCAAGAATAACACCTACAAGGTACATATGTGAAGCATTTCAAGACTACTCCTGTGCTTTACTGTCTCTAAATATAAACAGGACTTTCCAAATTCCAGAAGCACTAAAGCTACACGTGTAAATGAAGCTAAATGCTGCAGCACCTCTGCGTGCTAATGCTAATTAGCATTGCGAGCAATTGCTACCGGTAGCACAAACTTTACAAGTAGGAATACAAAACTGTAATAATACACAAACAGAGCAGCTGTACAATGAGCAGTAACATTTACAAATACTTCTACAAGTACAAGCAGAAAAAGTAGCATTTAAAAGCAGAACTTCTTACCCACAAACTACAAACTCCGACACTCCTGTATTCTCAGCCTCACAACACACGGAGTGGAAACAGCATGATCCTCGCTGATTGGACGGTTTCACGGAAGGCGGGCAGTTGTCGAGGTTTCAACCAATCACAGGGGAGATTCGAAGTGCATTGTGGGCCTACCGCTGCAGGACCGAGCTTCCTGTGTTTGTGTTATTCAAGAAATAGCTGCAGGTAACGTGAATTAAAAGTATTTTAACATTTCAGCAGACATTTATGTTAAACGTAATGTTAATGCAACAGTTTATATGCCGTATTCTGCTACGTCACGCTGCACTGCGGCTTGTAAATGAGCTCAGTAGCTGTAAGGTAACGTTAGCTTGGTTTACCGAGCAGCTAACGTTAATTGTTGATGCTATGAAGCCGAAACGTTTAATAAAGATCCGAGCATACGGTGCGAAAACCCTCTTGAAAAGCAAGAAAGTACTAGAATTATTTGTATTTTTTTGCTATCTCAATTTTGAATCCCTAAAAATACTCGAAAACGCGTGAAAATTTGCACACACATCGGTACCAGAGGAAAAATTGGTAGTTTAGAGACACTGCATACAACCTGATCAGTGAAACGTAATTTGATTGAGCACACAAACTATTCTCATACTCTCTTTTATCAGTTATTATACATTCGTTAGCAATAAGTAGGCTGGATAAATATAGCTGTGTGCTCTTCTGTTTACAAACAATCGAGGATGCGCACGCAGCTAACGATATAAAACAAAACAGGATGGTGTTTTTCTCTCTCTCTCAGGGAAAACCTTGAAACTATGGATGCAGTTACAGCAGAATTCAAATATTTGTATTGATAGCACACAGATTTTTGATAAATTTAATTCAGTTAACTCTTTACACTAGGGAATTACACGTTTGTGATTTTTATTTCAAGAAAAGGCATTTTCCAACACAAAACCGTACTTTGCAACCTCTAAATCACTAGTTACCTGTTAAATTGGTAGTGCAGGATTCTGCTGTATAGCTATAGATTGTGAAGCTGATACTGTGCTTAACTTTTGTAGCTCACATTTTAGTAAAGTCATAATTTTGGGGAAGGAACTAGTTTTGCAATGTGATGTAAGTTTCTGTTATATGTATTTCATTTTCATTTTATGTATGTTTATCATCAGTGGAGATTAAATCCCTCACACAGTCTCTCTGTTTTCAGATGTAACTACATATGACCGCTGGCATGTCACTTCCTTTGACCTAATCACATTGTAAAGATAAGCAGCAGCAGCAATGGAGGCCTCTGAAGCAGAAGCTTCAACCCAGAGCGACAGAAAAGAGGACGGTGCACCATCAGGTCGGGGAGAAGATGGACCACAGTCAAAGAAAGCATCTTTAAAAAGGACCAGAAACACAAAAGCAAAGAAGACAAAAAAGCCCAGGGTCTCTAGAACTTTCCAACCCGGTTACACAGTCCACGAAGGGGAAGATATGCTTTTTGTTATATCGAGCAGCACTTCTCAGTACAATTATTCAGCGTGGGTGCCCAAAAAGAAGGGAAGGAGGAAGAAGAAGAAGAAGAAGGCAGCGGGAGGAAAGTTAAAAGGCACACAAGTTAAGACGAAAAAGGCAGTCCGTGCCAAACCGAAACTGGAAAATAAACCAGTCACCAAGGAAGAAGAGGTCATGGATTTGTTTGTGCCTCAGAGAAAAAGTGACCACAGATGGGGCCAAAGTCTGCCTGAGGAGCTGCTGATCAATATATTTAAGATGGTGGTCGATCAGGATGGAGCTGTGCCTTTTCTGTGCAGGTATGACATCGTACGTATGTTTTATTTGATGTCGGAAAGATAAACATTTTTTAATCCCGCAGGAAATTATTGTGTCACATATTACTCAGAAAGAACAAAATTATCTAAGAAATGTAGCATTTAAAAATTAGAAAAGCAAACGTATCGAACAGAATAGAAATAGACCAGAATAGAGAAGTTCAAAGTAATGCTGGCAATTATACCGAGGTATTAAATAATATAAACACAATAAGCAAATTATTGCACATTACATTGACAATTTTGTGCATTAAATTGAAATACTGTGTATGTAATCAAAATATTGCACATAAAACTAAATATTACACGTAATACTTAAACTGATACTGCACAAACTATTGAGGAAAAATAATATTGCAAATAATACTGATGTTACTATTTTTTTCTATTTATAACTTTTGGCCAAATCAAAGTGAAATTAATGGTACTGATTGAATATTTTCTGTAATAAATACCAATAGAATAATCAGTTTTCTAATCTGTGTTCCATCAAGTGGAGTAGCAGCAACATAAACAGACTTGACAGTAAATGATATTGACATCATTGTTCATATTTAAATCTGATATTTCAGCCTTTGAAGTGAGAAGTGATAAATAAAATATGACATTTATACTGTGACGTAACTGACATTTGTCCAATTCAGTGATTTCAATCAAAATTCTAATTTAAAAACTAGTAAAATGTTTACATACAGGAGTTTTTGATTTATTTAGGACTTTCATATATTTAATTTCCTTGTGTATTGTTATTTTAGGTATGAATCAGCATACATTTGCCAAGAATGGTTTAATTTTTGTGAAAATGTTAGAAAATAGTGAAGAATGTCTGTTACATTTGCAGACCACAAGGTAGCGCAATAATACTACATATAACAGTCCTCAACACAAATGTAAACGCTTTCCAGGAGAAGCTGAAACCACTAAATTCAGCTTTTAAAAAGGTTTTCACTGTGCTGGACCAGGATTAATAATATCAGTGTCCTGATGTTGATTTCAGCTGGAAATGAATGTATTGTTTGACTGTTTTCTGCTGTTTGTGGTTCAGAGTGGGCAGAGTGTGTCGGCTGTGGAACGTTGCTGCCTCCAGTCCGGTTCTGTGGCACCGAGTGACCGTGGGTCACTGCTGGGTCGCACCGGGGAGGAATCAGCTGCCCCAGACTGAGATGAAGGTCAAGGACACTTTAACGTGGCTGGCAGAGCACAGGTCTGTTATCATCTCCAACAGATTAAAGCCCGACTCAGGCATAAATACGACACATTGCAGCTTCATCCCACTGTTAAAGTGACGACTTTCTGCATTTAAAGCTGCAAAAACGAATCAATGAGTCGTTTGCTATGAAACTGCCCAATGTTTTGATAATCAGTTCATAAGTTTGAGTCGTTTTTTATGAAGAAAAAGTAAAAATTCTCTGATGAGAGTTCCTTAAAGGTGAATATTTTCTGGTTTCTTTCCTCCTCTGTGACATTAAACTGAATGTCTTTGCTTCATGGACTAAACAAGACGTTTATCATCTCAGGGTTTGGGAAACACTGATCAATATTTTTCACCATTTTCTGATTAATTGAGAAAATAATCAACCAACTATTTTCATTTCAACAAGAATAATAATACACAAATATATTTGTACATTTTTATGTTTCCATATTGCCTACACATACAAACCTATGTACATTAATTAAAATGTCTAATATCTTTAGTATTTTTTAATCATTTAATTCTAAAGTGTTTTTTCTTGTTTTTTAGATTCTCCCAGCTGAGAGATTTCTCTCTGTGTCACTGGAAAAAGAATGTTGACTTTACTTTAGAGGTAGTATAAAGACTGTTTCTACTTTAATATTTAATAAGCTCCTAAATTAGGATTAATTTAGGAGGATGAGAAAATTACTCTGGCAATTGTTTTGATAATCATTTAATAAAATTCCAGAGATTTGCTTGTTCCAGTTTCTCTGAAGTTATTCTTTGTCATAATAATTAAAAAATACTTTACCTTCACTGTAGTAAACTATAGTGGGCATTTCTTCCTATTTTTCAGAACTTATAGTCTAAAAAATGATGATATGAATGAAAAAAGTTTTTAACCTCATAAATTACAGGTTGCACTTTTTTTTACTGTCTTTTGAATTAGACTTGTTTTCTTAAATGTAAACATTTGCCCTGACTGTGTTTTTCTGTTTGGTTTGTTATGAAATCCAGACAGTCTCACAGTTCTGCCCTCACCTTCGCTCCGTGAAACTCTCCCACTGCCACGGCGTGACGGCGAAGGGTTTCACCAGCCTCGGTCTGCACAGCCGCTCGCTGCAGAGCTTAAACCTGCAGTATTCAGAGGTACAAACACCAGTTCACGAGACATTTAACACACAGATCAGCTGTGAAGTTGTTTTACATCCATAAATGTCTTTATGCTTATTGTTCACACTTCATGTAGGTGTTTTAGCTTCATTTATCGTTAATTATTAACTTAAACACATGAAATAAGCACATTTCTATTCAGTTTCTTGATTTTTCAATGTGAGAAACTAAATGAAATGTTGAGAATTTTTTTATGAGCTAAACCAACTTTTACTTCATGCAGACTGTTTCCACTCGTCTTAAATATAAATACTCTCCTTTTCCCTTAAAGTTATTACTTTACAGCTTCATGTTAGGTTTATTTACGTTACGTTCTGTGTAATCTTTGGAAGAAGAAGTTGCCCGCTGTTTGTAAATATTCCAATTTCTTAAGTAACTGTAGCAATACCTTATATTTCCCACACTTGCTTTTTTAATGAAGTTATGCACCAAAATGCCAAATTCTTCGTGAAAACCTACCTAAAGAACAGAAAAGAGTCTCTAAATTATGTCTAGTTACTGTCTACATATTCAGTGATATGCCAGCATTTTCCAGTACACGCAGGGTCTTTGTAGAACTTGAAATTAGTCTGATAACTTGTTTTTTTTGCTGCAGTTCAACGTGATCGGACTCCTGGATTATCTTGAAGATCACGGCAGTCAGATCAAACAGATTCTCTTCACTCATGGACTGAAGAACGACAGACTTCTGACCGCCATCACTGTGAGCTGCCTTTCTCTCTGTGTTTCTTTCACATTTAAGTTCCACACAGTCAGATCCTGACATGAACTGTGGTTACGCTTGTTGTCTGTCAGAGAGGATGCTGTCCTGATCTGGAGCTGCTGGAGGTCAACACTGAGCTGGACAGTAAGGACTGTGAACTTCCTGTTTGCATCCAGGCTCTGCAGATATCCTGCCCTAAACTCAAGGTAAGGAGGGGGAAAAAGGTGTTTTCTATCCTTTTCTAGAATA
The DNA here is from genome assembly GCF_022539595.1 of Amphiprion ocellaris. Classification (NCBI taxonomy): domain Eukaryota; kingdom Metazoa; phylum Chordata; class Actinopteri; family Pomacentridae; genus Amphiprion; species Amphiprion ocellaris. The sequence continues at coordinate 31,286,545 of NC_072780.1, read as the reverse complement.
ATAGTAGGGCTGAAATGATTCCTGGAGTTTTTCCAGTAATTTCATTGCTAAAATTCCTCGAGGCTAAATTCTCTGAATCGAAGCTTCATTGAATTCACTCTGTACTAGACCCCAGGTCACTAACTGGTCCAGACCCAGACTTCATTCTATACGGACCCAGACGTATAATCAATAAAATATAAGAGGATTTTAAATTTGACGGGACGCTTCTACTTTAACCGGTGCAGTTTTTCTAGTGTTTACAGCATTTATCAGATCAGAGGCTGAACTATGAAGATAGTTTAACAGTCAGACTTTCTTTGTGTGACAAAAACTAAACCCTCAGTCAGAGTTCACAGGTATGAAGGTGGTTTTCAGCTTTCTTTGTTAAATCAGACTTTCTGCTTCAAACTCGTCACACAAACAGGAGCGTTTAATGATCATTTGGCTCGTTTTCTGCACTAAATGAACCGATCGCCAACAGGTTGTTTTAATGGAGAAGAATGAGGAAAATAAAAATTTATGACAGAAAAAAGCTGCGACTGGAAATGATGTAAGACAGGAATACTGGTAGAAAACTGTTAAACGTGTGTTAATGTATTTATTTAATCGATCAATGCAGCTGATTATTGATAACAGACAGCTGCACAATAAAACTGTCAAACTTCATTTATTGAAACATGATATTGTATTAAAGTGCATGTAGTTCTGATACTGTCTCATAATGAAGGAAATCATTTTAATTTGTGGCCAAATCAAAAATAAAGTTATTGACTGAATATTCTCTGTAATCAATACTAGTAAACTGATCAGTTTTCTTATTTGTGTTCTAACCCTGTACTATAATATATGTAGAATTCACCACAGATGTCTGACCGTGTTCCACCAGGACGGTTATTTCTGAATTTCTAGAATACTCGATTACTAAAATAATCAATACCTGCAGCCCCACATAATATAGCAAGTCGTTTTAACATTTAAGAACTTGAGTTTGGAATTAAAATTACAGATATCGTCATTTTTACAGTAACTTGTCAAAATTTTGTCAAAACTGCAGTTAAAAATCTTTGTTACTGGTCAAAATAACATCATCATGATTAGTCTGAATTGCTGCTCATGTGAGGTTCATCAGTCCAGCAAAGCATTTGAACAGTCTTAGAAGTAAAGGCGGCTGCTATGGTGGATAAAATGATTAGAAAATGCTGTGAAATAGGAAGAGCTCACCAGGAAAGAGTTTGTGGAGAACGAGAGCCTCATTCATCAGAGACTTGTGGTGGAATTTGACTAGAATTTTAGCTCCAGGCTGCTCTGATCATTGAATTTCAAGCAAAATTCAGCTGCTTTTTGAAGAGGACTTGATGTTTTTTTGTCATCAGTCATGAATAGCTGATTATCTTTGGTGTTAGGGAATGTTAACTTGATCATTAGCTGAATGTTATGGTGGCTGCAGGCCTAAATTTGACTTTTTACTGATGCATTTATCACTTATGGTGCATATTTTTTTCTGTGAAGCTTATTTCCATATTTCCACACATGATAAATGATGAGTTATTTCATTTGAATAACACATCATTTATTTTTCTTAATAGGTTATTATGTGATATTCAGGAGATGAGGAGTAATATATTCCTTAGGTTTAGAGAAAAATGGTCTGTTGATATTTGGTATAAACCAAAATTACGAACAGATACAGTGTGGAACCTTACATTAAGTATAATTTAAGTAAAAGACAGAGATCCCTGTGAGCACAGTTACACTCAGGAACATTAGCATCAGCTTTAGAGACTGGGAGGTTTAATGCTACTCCAGAGAAGAACAGACTTTGTTTGCTGTGTAATTTAGGTGAAGTTGAGAATGAGGTTCATTTTATGTTTTACTGTCCTGTATACGAAGATGTAAGTGAGGTACTTTTCAGGAAGATGTCCTCTGTCTATGTTGATTTCTGTTGGTTAGATGACCATGAAAAATTTGAGTTATGTTTTAGAAGAGGAACCTTTTTCATGGCAGAATTTCTTTGTCAGGCGTGGGATAAAAGGCAACATATTTTGTTTAAGGACTGAGCAGCAGAATATTGTGTGTTTTGGATGTATTGCTGCAATGCGAGTATACTGGTGTCTTGTAAACCCATGAGGGTCGGGCACGCTTATGTTCATGACACGAAAATAAAGAGAATCAAATCCTTTCCCATCAGACCTTCCGGATGCTGAACGTCAGACCTCGGCATAAGGCGATGCGTACCGGCACTGATTTACCATCAGGCTTCCCCCTGCTGGAGGAACTCTGCATCGCGACCACACATTATTCCTACATGCGCGACAAAGATCTGCTGGATATTCTGTTTGACTCCCCGAAACTGCGAGTGCTGGACCTGCGAGGCTGTTTGAGAATCACACCAGCTGGTCTGGCGATGTTGCCCTGTCTGGGTAGGCAGAACTTTATATTTACACTCTAGATTATTTTGCTACTTAAATATTATTTAGAAAAAGAACCTGACCAGAAATAAATCAGAAACATAGAAACACCTACACTACCAGTCAAAAGTTTGGACACACCTTCTCATTCAATGGTTTTTATTTCATTATTTTATACATTGTAGATTAATACTGAAGACTAAAACAATACATATGGAATTGTGTTGTAAACAAAAAAATGTTAATCTTCAGTATTAATCTACAATGTAGAAAATAATACAAATAAATAAAAAGCATTGAGTGAGAAGGTGTTTCCAGACTTTTGACTGGTAGTGTACATTGACTTTATACAAACATACAGTGATTGTCTAAACCAGGGGTGTCAAACATATGGCCCGTGGGCTAAAACCGGCCCACCATAGGGTCCAGTCCGGCCCATGAGATGACTTTGCAAAATGTGAAAAACATGACAAGTTTCAGGAGCAAATTAAGCAATGACTAAACCTGCTACATGTAAAATGCTGCTTTAGACACTTTTCCACCCTGAAGAATTTATACTACTGTTCAAAAGTTTGGGGTCACTTAGAAATGTCTGTATTTTTGAAAGAAAAGCATTTTTTCCAACGATTACATTAAATTAATCATAAATCCAGTGTAGACATTGTTAATGTGGTAAATGACTGTTCTAGCTGGAAACAGCTGATTTTTAATGGAATATCTCCATAGAGGTACAGAGGAACATTTCCAGCAACCATCACTCCTGTGTTCTAATGCTACATTGTGTTAGCTAATGGTGTTGAAAGGCTCATTGATGATTAGAAAACCCTTGTGCAGTTATGTTAGCACATGGATAAAAGTGGGAGTTTTCATGGAAAACATGGAATTGTCTGGGTGACCCCAAACTTTTCAACGCTAGTGTGAGTCACCCTTAACTCATTTTACAGCAACCTTAACTAATATAGAGGAACTTTAATGTAAAGCAACTTAAACTAATATAGAGCAACTTTAATGTAGAGCAACTTTAGTTAATATAGAGCAACTTTAATTCATGTATTCAATTTATGTATAATGTGTTAGCTAATGGTGTTGAAAGGCTCATTGATGATTAGAAAACCCTTGTGCAGTTATGTTAGCACATGAATAAAAGTGGGAGTTTTCATGGAATTGTCTGGGTGACCCCAAACTTTTCAATGGTAGTGGAGTTCCATGGAAACTAATCCTTCTTTTAGAAATATTTAAAGACATTGAACATTGTGCAATATGATGTCAGTCAGCAGCTTGGTTTGGTAGAACCCTGTTGTTGATACACTGCCATAGTTTTTATGTATTTTTTATGTATACATTTTATGCATTTAGGAGGACGGGGGACGACTTAACCTTCTTCCTTCTTAGATTCCACTTTTTGGGGTGGTCAGGATTACTACACAGATGTGGAAATGAATGTAAATTTAAAATAATTTTTAGATCTTGACAAGTTGTTTGCATCATAGAGTTAAATACTATATTGTTCAGTTTCAGATGCCTGAGACTAAATGTTCTTTGTAGACACTCTGGTCTGAGGCATAATTAATTGAACTTGCATTTATTTTTCTTCAGAAGATTCAGGTTCATGATGTTTTGTAAATGTGAACATTTTCAGAATGTACAGTACTGAATGCGCTAAAACAAAGAGAAACATTTAGAGTTGTAGGGTGTTATGCTGTGATTTTACTGGTCCGGCCCACTCCAGATCAAACTGGCTGAATGTGGCCTCTGAACTAACATGAGTTTGACCCCCCTGCTCTAAACAGTCTGAATTTGCATCTAAAACATTCAACGATCAGTCCTTTCTTTTCCTGTCTTTAATTTGTCAGAGCTCGAGTGTTTGTTCTGGGGACAGTATTTCAGCCGCCATCTTAGCACTTCGCCTGTCAGAGGACTTCACATGGTGACCCAGAAGTGGAGTCAGACGTTGCGGCAGCTCGATATCGCAAACCATCCCTTCCCGGAGGAGGACCTGGAGTTAGCCATGAGTCACCTCGCTCAGGCCACCGAGGCAGATAGGCTGCATTCACTGAACCTCAGTGGAACCAAAATCACTCCTCAGGCCCTCAGGTACTCCATCTCCACCAGCCCAGACAATCCAGTAAACTACTACATGCAGACCAGAGGGGTGTACTACGAAGGAAGTCTTTTTTTTTATGCTAATTGGCTCAACAAAACCCAAGTCAGAGATCATGTGTATCATGACAAAGCTGTCGACTTTACTGACCAGGTTTTAGTCATCAGACTCTGAGTGCGCTCACATAAAAGAAGGTGTTTATTCTGCACAAAATGGACTTTACTTCAGTAAAAAGGAACAGGTTGTTTTATCTGATGAGCTATGAAGAATATAAAGATTTATTGTGGGATAAAGCGCTGCTACTGCAAATTATGCAAGAGAGAAATGCAGGTAGATGACTGTCGATGACGTAAGTTCGTGTATTTAGTTTACTACTCACTTCTTCATTCTGAGGAAGTGACCGTTTATTAAAAAGCACAAAAAATATGATTAGTGTAATAAATGATTTAAGTTTAAATATTAGGGTTAAGACCTTACAGTGTGATTTATGGTGTGGGTTTATAAAGGACTAAAATACAAAAATGATAGAAAATACTACTTTAGATGTCTATAATACACTTTAAGGCTGGGACTCAATAGAGAATTACATAACTAATGTTATAGCATAGCAAAGACTCTACAGTATTATGAATTACAGAATTGAACTTACCTAATATGACTATTAAGGCTATCAATTATGGAGATTAACCTGACAAATTTTAGAGCGGCAGTATTGACAAAATTGGCAAAAATATACATGAAAACCCCCCAAAATCCAAGGATCCTCTGCAGCTTCTTTGAGCAGTTTTTGTTTTTATTTATTAATTTTCTGTGCATTGTCATGTGTTTCTGTATTTCAAAACTGCCAGCTGCACATAAGAGCTGTAAAACTTTATTCGTTTAAGCATGAAGCTCAATATTTAGGCTTATAATGAAGGAGACATAGAAATCACTTTAGTTTTCAGCCCAATCAAAGTGAAATGAATATTACTTTGATTTGCTCAGCTTAAATATTTTCTGTGATACATAGAAATATACTGATCTGTTTTCTGTTCTGCCCTCTTAGCTGCAGCACCAGCATTTGAAAACAGACTTGGCAACAAATCAGATATTTATGCATTTTCTGAATCACCAACTCAGTTCATGTAGGATCCCATGTGGGATTATTGGGGAACAGCTCAACAGGTTTACATACAAAACATATTATCTCTGCCAAACATCTGTACTGCTTATAGAGGACTGTCAGGAAAATAATTGGTAAAAGGAAGATGCTTCTTACAGCAGATTAAGATCTCAAACTCCCTCCAGAGCAGGTTTAGCTGTGCTGCATCAGTTACCATGGTGATCTAGCAAGTTAAAAGAAGACCACCTTCATGACACTAAAAACCCTGACTTGCAGTGTTAAGTTTTCTCTTTACCTACATGTTTTGAGGTTTAAAAAGATCCCCTTTATCACAATGCAAGCTCAGAGGTCTTTTCCACACACAACATATTAATCTCGCTTAGTAGCACAGCCCTCCAAGCAATAATCAATCATCTGTATTTTATTCTTCAGGTCAGTCATCGGACAGGCCACTGCTCTAGACTACCTCAACCTTTCATCCTGCCGCTACCTTCCAAGAGGAGCAAAGAGAATCTACCGAGGCCAAGAAGACGTTCGCCAGCTGCTGAACAAACTGGTGTAGCTCTGTTGTTCATGTGGTTCCAGAAATCACACAACAGATTCACAAGACAGAGTTAAATGTCTTAATATACTTTGTAAATGTTTGATATATGTTCATTTTGTTCAAACTTGACACTTCAAAAAACGGTTCTGAAATTAGTCAGAATACCTGTTTAATATTTCTGGTTTAAACAAATGAGTTCTTAGTAGTACTGTGTGCAAGTAACAGTGTGACTTGCAGGATGTAAATGCATTTATACAGATCATCTCGATTGCAAAGCTACACTGACATTTATTTGTATATATCAGAAGTTCTTTGGATCTATGATCTGTCTCTTTTTCTCCAATTTTTTAAATAATTTTTTTTAACTACAAAACTGAGCAATATAAGCAACAATAATGTGAAATAAAGATTCAATTTGTCACTACAATAACGTAAAAGTTGTCTTTCAAGTAGAGTGACGTGTTCTCTGGTTAATTTTGCTGAATGTCCAAATCGGACCTGGACAGCAGATGATTAATGCCACTGAAGCGAATTTATTGAAGTTATCCTTTTTTTCCCTCAGAATTTTGCCTTTTTTCTTAGACCTTAAGGTCAGAATTCTAAGAAACAAGTGAGAACAGAAGTTTTCTACTGTGGCCCGTAGTTCTGTCATACTGAACTCGTACAGTTGTTGTTTGTACATGGTATTGTTGACTGATTCTCAGTAAAAGCAACAAGCCTACATATTAATTTAGCTTTATTGCTAAATTAGAAGTATTATGGATGTCTTAAATAGCTCTAGAAGTTTCCCAGCTCATGGATGGACTGCTTAACCAGGAAGTTCTCGCTCAGTAAGTGTTTCACCAGTGTGATCGGTCCAAAAACGTAGTTATTCAAACTGAATTGTGAAAAAAACAAAACAACAGAAAACAGACCAAGTAACTATTCATCTCACATTTTTATTAGCCCACGTGACAGAGCAAAAAGAATGTGAAAAAAAAAAAAACTTGACTGTTCCAGCAATGGTCAACCAAGGCCCAAGAAATTGATATTCATATTTGACTTAGTTAAGAAACAACAGATTTCAGTAAGAAAGGCCTTTAGCCCAAAAATAAAACCTTCATCCATCCGGCCTCTAAAAGAGAGTTAGGAGCAGATTCAGCTGAAGCCAATCCGGTTACAGTTACGCTGTAAAAACAACCAAATCCAGATTCTACAATAACATGAAATAACATCAAACCAGGAAAAACAAGTATACCATACAAACTGTGTACTCAAAGAAGATCAGAATAAGGTAAGGTAAAACTTTGCCATAATTCATTTGTTGCTCACTGTGCAGCGATGAGAAGCTGACAATATGAATTTGTCCCTCCAGATTTCTTTAAGAACTTAGAAAAACATTTTGTAACAAAAGTGAAAAAAGCACAAACTGTAAAACGGTGGTAATTACAGTAAAAGGAACTTCATTTGCGCAATGGGAGTAAGCTGAGGCCTGTGATGGGATCTGTGATACATCTCTCCACCAACTGGAGATAGGTGAGGTTCTCCTGAGTGTTGGGGTCAAAGAAACCCTTGGTGTCATCATCAGCATCAGATAAAATTTTGTTCATTTCTTCATCAAAGTAACCTCTCTGGTACGCCACCTGTACAGGGACTCTGTGACTGTGAACTGGGTCAACGATGCCTCCTGTGGCAATCTGGGCTTCAAGGAGACGAATTCCATGATCTTTGACAATGAGATCTTTCTGCAAGGCCTGGAACAAAGAGATTGTGCTTCCAGTGTAGGGATCTTTGTATCCTGTAACTGCTCTTTCTGCTGAAAGCAGCTTGTTTTTCCATTCACTGCCAACCACTTGTTGAGCCACAGCTTCCTCGACAGAAAGTTTCTTGTTGTTAACTGGGTCAATGACAAAGCCGGTGGCAGCTTGGGCTTCCAGCAGAACCAGAGAGGTACCAGGAGTCAGCAGACTTCTTCTTTTGGCTTCATAGATACTCAGAGTCTCTTTGGTGGACTGGAGGTACACTCCTGCGATGCTGTTGGTTCCTTCGAGGTACTTGCGTACTGAGTTCATTTCACTGACTTCTGTCACTGTGACTTTTCCAGCTGTAAGATCTTTGTAGAGACTCTCATCAATGATTTTTGATTCCAGCAGCTCAGTAGCAGAGACATCTTTTCTGATTCCATGAAAATTTTCCACTTGACTGGTCTCTGTGATTGTTGTTGTAGTGATGGTAGTTTTAGATGAGTTGCTGTCCACTGTTGTTACAGGAGGTAAGCATGTGACGACTGAGGAAGATGAAGTTGTTACGGTCTTCTGTTGAATGATGGTCAGGATGATCTCCAAAAATCTTTCTACTGTGATTGTTCCAGCCTTGTACTGCTGGACAAGCTCTCGTCTCTTCTCCTCAGTGATGTATTTGGAGTAGAGCAGATCCCACAGAGACACTGTTGTTCCTTGGTATTTCCCTTCTGCTCTGGTTGTTGTTGTTGATTTCAGAAACAGTTTTGTTGCCTCGTCAACAAAGAAATAAAACTCGCCTTTCTTCACGATAACCAGCAAACTGAGGCCTGTGATGGGATCTGTGATACATCTCTCCACCAACTGGAGATAGGTGAGGTTCTCCTGAGTGTTGGGGTCAAAGAAACCCTTGGTGTCATCATCAGCATCAGATAAAATTTTGTTCATTTCTTCATCAAAGTAACCTCTCTGGTACGCCACCTGTACAGGGACTCTGTGACTGTGAACTGGGTCAACGATGCCTCCTGTGGCAATCTGGGCTTCAAGGAGACGAATTCCATGATCTTTGACAATGAGATCTTTCTGCAAGGCCTGGAACAAAGAGATTGTGCTTCCAGTGTAGGGATCCTTGTATCCTGTAACTGCTCTTTCTGCTGAAAGCAGCTTGTTTTTCCATTCACTGCCAACCACTTGTTGAGCCACAGCTTCCTCGACAGAAAGTTTCTTGTTGTTAACTGGGTCAATGACAAAGCCGGTGGCAGCTTGGGCTTCCAGCAGAACCAGAGAGGTACCAGGAGTCAGCAGACTTCTTCTTTTGGCTTCATAGATACTCAGAGTCTCTTTGGTGGACTGGAGGTACACTCCTGCGATGCTGTTGGTTCCTTCGAGGTACTTGCGTACTGAGTTCATTTCACTGACTTCTGTCACTGTGACTTTTCCAGCTGTAAGATCTTTGTAGAGACTCTCATCAATGATTTTTGATTCCAGCAGCTCAGTAGCAGAGACATCTTTTCTGATTCCATGAAAATTTTCCACTTGACTGGTCTCTGTGATTGTTGTTGTAGTGATGGTAGTTTTAGATGAGTTGCTGTCCACTGTTGTTACAGGAGGTAAGCATGTGACGACTGAGGAAGATGAAGTTGTTATGGTCTTCTGTTGAATGATGGTCAGGATGATCTCCAAAAATCTTTCTACTGTGATTGTTCCAGCCTTGTACTGCTGGACAAGCTCTCGTCTCTTCTCCTCAGTGATGTATTTGGAGTAGAGCAGATCCCACAGAGACACTGTTGTTCCTTGGTATTTCCCTTCTGCTCTGGTTGTTGTTGTTGATTTCAGAAACAGTTTTGTTGCCTCGTCAACAAAGAAATAAAACTCGCCTTTCTTCACGATAACCAGCAAACTGAGGCCTGTGATGGGATCTGTGATACATCTCTCCACCAACTGGAGATAGGTGAGGTTCTCCTGAGTGTTGGGGTCAAAGAAACCCTTGGTGTCATCATCAGCATCAGATAAAATTTTGTTCATTTCTTCATCAAAGTAACCTCTCTGGTACGCCACCTGTACAGGGACTCTGTGACTGTGAACTGGGTCAACGATGCCTCCTGTGGCAATCTGGGCTTCAAGGAGACGAATTCCATGATCTTTGACAATGAGATCTTTCTGCAAGGCCTGGAACAAAGAGATTGTGCTTCCAGTGTAGGGATCCTTGTATCCTGTAACTGCTCTTTCTGCTGAAAGCAGCTTGTTTTTCCATTCACTGCCAACCACTTGTTGAGCCACAGCTTCCTCGACGGAAAGTTTCTTGTTGTTAACTGGGTCGATGACAAAGCCGGTGGCAGCTTGGGCTTCCAGCAGAACCAGAGAGGTACCAGGAGTCAGCAGACTTCTTCTTTTGGCTTCATAGATACTCAGAGTCTCTTTGGTGGACTGGAGGTACACTCCTGCGATGCTGTTGGTTCCTTCGAGGTACTTGCGTACTGAGTTCATTTCACTGACTTCTGTCACTGTGACTTTTCCAGCTGTAAGATCTTTGTAGAGACTCTCATCAATGATTTTTGATTCCAGCAGCTCAGTAGCAGAGACATCTTTTCTGATTCCATGAAAATTTTCCACTTGACTGGTCTCTGTGATTGTTGTAGTGATGGTAGTTTTAGATGAGTTGCTGTCCACTGTTGTTACAGGAGGTAAGCATGTGATGACTGAGGAAGATGAAGTTGTTATGGTCTTCTGTTGAATGATGGTCAGGATGATCTCCAAAAATCTTTCTACTGTGATTGTTCCAGCCTTGTACTGCTGGACAAGCTCTCGTCTCTTCTCCTCAGTGATGTATTTGGAGTAGAGCAGATCCCACAGAGACACTGTTGTTCCTTGGTATTTCCCTCCTGCTCTGGTTGTTGTTGTTGATTTCAGAAACAGTTTTGTTGCCTCGTCAACAAAGAAATAAAACTCGCCTTTCTTCACGATGACCAGCAAACTGAGGCCTGTGATGGGATCTGTGATACATCTCTCCACCAACTGGAGATAGGTGAGGTTCTCCTGAGTGTTGGGGTCAAAGAAACCCTTGGTGTCATCATCAGCATCAGATAAAATTTTGTTCATTTCTTCATCAAAGTAACCTCTCTGGTACGCCACCTGTACAGGGACTCTGTGACTGTGAACTGGGTCGACGATGCCTCCTGTGGCAATCTGGGCTTCAAGGAGACGAATTCCATGATCTTTGACAATGAGATCTTTCTGCAAGGCCTGGAACAAAGAGATTGTGCTGCCAGTGTAGGGATCCTTGTATCCTGTAACTGCTCTTTCTGCTGAAAGCAGCTTGTTTTTCCATTCACTGCCAACCACTTGTTGAGCCACAGCTTCCTCGACAGAAAGTTTCTTGTTGTTAACTGGGTCGATGACAAAGCCGGTGGCAGCTTGGGCTTCCAGCAGAACCAGAGAGGTACCAGGAGTCAGCAGACTTCTTCTTTTGGCTTCATAGATACTCAGAGTCTCTTTGGTGGACTGGAGGTACACTCCTGCGATGCTGTTGGTTCCTTCGAGGTACTTGCGTACTGAGTTCATTTCACTGACTTCTGTCACTGTGACTTTTCCAGCTGTAAGATCTTTGTAGAGACTCTCATCAATGATTTTTGATTCCAGCAGCTCAGTAGCAGAGACATCTTTTCTGATTCCATGAAAATTTTCCACTTGACTGGTCTCTGTGATTGTTGTTGTAGTGATGGTAGTTTTAGATGAGTTGCTGTCCACTGTTGTTACAGGAGGTAAGCATGTGACGACTGAGGAAGATGAAGTTGTTATGGTCTTCTGTTGAATGATGGTCAGGATGATCTCCAAAAATCTTTCTACTGTGATTGTTCCAGCCTTGTACTGCTGGACAAGCTCTCGTCTCTTCTCCTCAGTGATGTATTTGGAGTAGAGCAGATCCCACAGAGACACTGTTGTTCCTTGGTATTTCCCTCCTGCTCTGGTTGTTGTTGTTGATTTCAGAATCAGCTTTGTTGCCTCGTCAACAAAGAAATAAAACTCGCCTTTCTTCACGATGACCAGCAAACTGAGGCCTGTGATGGGATCTGTGATACATCTCTCCACCAACTGGAGATAGGTGAGGTTCTCCTGAGTGTTGGGGTCAAAGAAACCCTTGGTGTCATCATCAGCATCAGATAAAATTTTGTTCATTTCTTCATCAAAGTAACCTCTCTGGTACGCCACCTGTACAGGGACTCTGTGACTGTGAACTGGGTCGACGATGCCTCCTGTGGCAATCTGGGCTTCAAGGAGACGAATTCCATGATCTTTGACAATGAGATCTTTCTGCAAGGCCTGGAACAAAGAGATTGTGCTTCCAGTGTAGGGATCCTTGTATCCTGTAACTGCTCTTTCTGCTGAAAGCAGCTTGTTTTTCCATTCACTGCCAACCACTTGTTGAGCCACAGCTTCCTCGACAGAAAGTTTCTTGTTGTTAACTGGGTCGATGACAAAGCCGGTGGCAGCTTGGGCTTCCAGCAGAACCAGAGAGGTACCAGGAGTCAGCAGACTTCTTCTTTTGGCTTCATAGATACTCAGAGTCTCTTTGGTGGACTGGAGGTACACTCCTGCGATGCTGTTGGTTCCTTCGAGGTACTTGCGTACTGAGTTCATTTCACTGACTTCTGTCACTGTGACTTTTCCAGCTGTAAGATCTTTGTAGAGACTCTCATCAATGATTTTTGATTCCAGCAGCTCAGTAGCAGAGACATCTTTTCTGATTCCATGAAAATTTTCCACTTGACTGGTCTCTGTGATTGTTGTTGTAGTGATGGTAGTTTTAGATGAGTTGCTGTCCACTGTTGTTACAGGAGGTAAGCATGTGACGACTGAGGAAGATGAAGTTGTTATGGTCTTCTGTTGAATGATGGTCAGGATGATCTCCAAAAATCTTTCTACTGTGACTGTTCCAGCCTTGTACTGCTGGACAAGCTCTCGTCTCTTCTCCTCAGTGATGTATTTGGAGTAGAGCAGATCCCACAGAGACACTGTTGTTCCTTGGTATTTCCCTCCTGCTCTGGTTGTTGTTGTTGATTTCAGAATCAGTTTTGTTGCCTCGTCAACAAAGAAATAAAACTCGCCTTTCTTCACGATGACCAGCAAACTGAGGCCTGTGATGGGATCTGTGATACATCTCTCCACCAACTGGAGATAGGTGAGGTTCTCCTGAGTGTTGGGGTCAAAGAAACCCTTGGTGTCATCATCAGCATCAGATAAAATTTTGTTCATTTCTTCATCAAAGTAACCTCTCTGGTACGCCACCTGTACAGGGACTCTGTGACTGTGAACTGGGTCAACGATGCCTCCTGTGGCAATCTGGGCTTCAAGGAGACGAATTCCATGATCTTTGACAATGAGATCTTTCTGCAAGGCCTGGAACAAAGAGATTGTGCTTCCAGTGTAGGGATCTTTGTATCCTGTAACTGCTCTTTCTGCTGACAGCAGCTTGTTTTTCCATTCACTGCCAACCACTTGTTGAGCCACAGCTTCCTCGACAGAAAGTTTCTTGTTGTTAACTGGGTCAATGACAAAGCCGGTGGCAGCTTGGGCTTCCAGCAGAACCAGAGAGGTACCAGGAGTCAGCAGACTTCTTCTTTTGGCTTCATAGATACTCAGAGTCTCTTTGGTGGACTGGAGGTACACTCCTGCGATGCTGTTGGTTCCTTCGAGGTACTTGCGTACTGAGTTCATTTCACTGACTTCTGTCACTGTGACTTTTCCAGCTGTAAGATCTTTGTAGAGACTCTCATCAATGATTTTTGATTCCAGTAGCTCAGTAGCAGAGACATCTTTTCTGATTCCATGAAAATTTTCCACTTGACTGGTCTCTGTGATTGTTGTTGTAGTGATGGTAGTTTTAGATGAGTTGCTGTCCACTGTTGTTACAGGAGGTAAGCATGTGATGACTGAGGAAGATGAAGTTGTTATGGTCTTCTGTTGAATGATGGTCAGGATGATCTCCAAAAATCTTTCTACTGTGATTGTTCCAGCCTTGTACTGCTGGACAAGCTCTCGTCTCTTCTCCTCAGTGATGTATTTGGAGTAGAGCAGATCCCACAGAGACACTGTTGTTTCTTGGTATTTCCCTCCTGCTCTGGTTGTTGTTGTTGATTTCAGAATCAGTTTTGTTGCCTCGTCAACAAAGAAATAAAACTCACCTTTCTTCACAATTGACAGCAAGTTAAGCCCTGTAACTGGATCGATGACACATCTCTCCACCAATTGGAGATAGGTGAGGTTCTCCTGAGTGTTGGGGTCAAAGAAACCCTTGGTGTCATCATCAGCATCAGATAAAATTTTGTTCATTTCTTCATCAAAGTAACCTCTCTGGTATGCCACCTGTACAGGGACTCTGTGACTGTGAACTGGGTCAATGATGCCTCCTGTGGCAATCTGGGCTTCAAGGAGACGAATTCCATGATCTTTGACAATAAGATCCTTCTGCAAGGCCTGGAACAAAGAGATTGTGTTTCCAGTGTAGGGATCTTTGTATCCTGTAACTGCTCTTTCGGCCGAAAGCAGCTTTTTTTCCCATTCACTGCCAACCACTCGTTGAGCCACAGCTTCCTTGACAGAAAGTTTCTTGTTGTTAACTGGGTCAATGACAAAGCCAGTGGCAGCCTGAGCCTCCAGCAGAACCAGAGAGGTACCAGGAGTCAGCAGACCTCTGCTTTTGGCTTCATAGATACTCATTACCTTCTTCGTAGATTCAACTCTGACACCTGCTATACAATTTGTAGCTCCAAGGTATTTCTGAATTGCTTCCATTTTCCCAACATTTTCTTCACTCACTTCTCCTTGTATAATTTGGGTGAAAAGTTCCTTTGAGATAATCTTTGACTCAAACAATTCACTGGCTGAGACCTGCTTTCTTAGCCCTTTGAACTTTCTTTCTTTGGATGACACCTCTGTTACAATGACCGTCAGTATTTCAATGATCTCCTCTATTTTCATGGCTCCTGTCCTGTATTGTTGTATGAGCTGCTCCCTTTTATGTTCTGATATGTATTCAGAAAGCAGCACTTCCCACACTGTCACGTCATTGTTTTTAAATTTTCCTGTATTCATGGTGATAGTTTTGTTTTTCAGTGCAAGCTCTATTTGCTCATCTGTGTGAAATACATGAGATTCCTCTGTATGCAGTGGTAGGAGAAGAAGCCCAGTTTTAGGATCTTTCTCACATCGATTCATCAACTGAAGGTAGGAAAGGTTTTCTTTGGTGTTTGGGTCGAAGAATCCCTTTGCCTCATCAGTGGAGTTCAACAGGAGTTCGTGAACTTCTTCATCCAGATATCCCTTTTTAATAGCCACATGAACTGGTAGTCTGTGGCTCTGATTTGGATCAGTGATGCCTCCAGTTGCCATTTGTGCATCAAGAAGTCGAAGGCCATCACGTCTTTGAATCAGCTGTTCATTCATGGCTTCAAATAGTGATATGGTTGCGTCTGTGTATGGATCTTTATAGCCAGTGACAGCTCGTTCAGCTAAGAGAAGTTGTTCGTGTACGTCTGGTCCAATTACATTCTCTTTTGCAGCGTCATCAACAGCATAGAACTTGTTCTTGAGAGGATCCATGACCCATCCTGTTGCAGCCTGTGCTTCCAGCAGTACAAGTGCAATGCCAGGTGTCAACAGATCTTTCTTTTTTGCTCCATAAATGCTCATTACTTTCTGGGATGGATGAACCTTAATTCCAGCAATGCTTCTGGTTCCTTTCAGGTATCCTCTCACAGGTTCAGCTTCAGTTACTGTTTCAAATGTGACTTTTCCATCTTTCACTTGTTTGAATGTTTCTGCATTAATGATATCCGAATCAAATAGTTGTTGTGCAGAAACCTGCTTTCTCAGGCCCATTATCATCTTGGGGGTTTCACTCTCGAGTTTTTCAATTGTGGAAGTCACTATTGTGATTACGCTTTGTGTGGTAATCTGCCTAGTTCTGTATTTTTCAATGAAGTCAAGCCGCTGATCATCAGTGAAGTACCGAGAGTGGATCAAGTCCCACAAAGAAACAGATTTTCCTGAATAGCATCCTATAGACATGCTCACAGTTGTTTTTTCAAACTCTTGCTTTATCTCCATGTCAGTGTAGGTTTTTTCCTTTGTTGCTGAAGCTTTTGGTTTGTCATTCAGTGGCAGGAGACACAGTCCAGTTTCTTTATCTTTCACACATCTGTCCAACATCTCCATGTAGGTCAGGTTCTCTTTTGTCTTTGGGTCAAAAAAGCCCTTTGTGTCATCAGTTAGGTCTGTCAGGATCTGATTAAGTTCTGCATCAAAATATCCTTTCCTGTATGCAATCTCAAGGGGTAAGTGAAGGCACTTCAAGGGATCAATGATACCACCAGTTGCAATCTGGGCCTCAAGTAGACGGATGCCATGCTGCTTGACAATAAGATCCTTTGTCAATGCTTGGAAAAGTGAGATCTTTTGACCAGTGTATGGATCCGTGTAACCAGTGACAGCCCTCTCTGCAGACAGAAGCTTCTCATACATCTGCGGACCAATGACCTTTTCTCTGAGAGCTTGTTCTACTGTGAGTTTTTTGTTACTCACAGGGTCAACAACAAACCCTGTAGCCGCTTGTGCTTCAAGGAGGCAAAGAGCAGTGCCAGGTGTAAGAATGCCAGTTCTTTGTGCCTCGTAGATACTGAGTTTCTGATTGGAGGGTTGCAGTATCAATCCAGCTACACAGCTTGTCCCTTGTAGGTAAGTTCTCACACTGTTGATTTTCATCACATCGGTGCTTGTCATCTTTCCATCAATTAAACTGTCGTATGTTTTTTCATCCACAATTCCAAGATCCAAAAGATCCACAACAGAGATTTCTCCTCTGAGGCCTTCAAAGTTCAGCCCTGCTTGCCGTTTTATCTCCTTGGTCTCAACAATCTCTAAAATGGTGACAATTAGTTGCTCAATTGTGATTTTCCTTGACTTGAAGAGTTTGAAAAACTCCTGTCGTTTGTCCTCAGACAGGTACTCTGAATTGATAAGATCCCACAGTGTTGTGTGTTTGCCCTTGAACCTGCCATACTTGACAGTGACTGTTGTTGTTTTGAATGTTTCCCTCATATTATCATCTATGTTGATTTTGCTGCTCTTGCTTTTCAGAGGCAGGAGGCACAGGCCTGTACTGGGGTCTGTCACACATCTCTCCATGAGCTGCAAGTATGTCAAGTTTTCAAGGGAGTTGGGATCAAAGAATCCTTTGGTGTCATCACTTGGATCATCCAGGATTTGATTCATTTCTTCATTAAAGTATCCCCTCTTATAAGCCACATGAACAGGAATGCGGTGGCTGTTCACTGGGTCGATGATCCCACCGGTGGCAATTTGTGCCTCCAAGAGCCGAATTCCATGATCCTTCAGGATGAGGTCTTTTTGCATTGCTTGGAACAAAGAGATTGTTTTGCCATCATATGGATCTTTGTATCCGGTGACTGCTTTCTCTGCTGAACGCAGCTTTTGACAGATGTCTGGCCCAACGATCTTTGCTTTAACAGCATCATCCACTGAAAACTTTCTGTTTCCGATAGGATCAATGATGAACCCTGTTGCGGCCTGTGCCTCCAGTAGAATCAGAGCAGTTCCTGGCATCAGCTTTCCTTTCTGTCTGGCCTGGTAGATGGTCATGATTCGAGAATCAGGAAGCAGAATGCCTGCAATGCTGCCCTTCCCCTTTAAGTACACATTTACATTTTCATCTTCTACCACTTCCTTCACAGAGGTTTTTCCCTTTTTCAGGTCCTCCAGAACCTTCTCACTAATGATATCTGCCTCCACAAGTTGTTTGGCTGTAACCGTTTCTCTAATACCCTCAAAGACAACTTCAGTTGTTTTCACAGACTTTTCTATCACTTCTAGAACTGTTGTAATGATAATCTTGATACTGAGCTTCCCTTCTCTGTATTTTTGAAAGATGTCTGTCCTCTGGTTTTCGTCAAAGTATTCTGACATCAGAAGTTCCCACAGAGAAACTGTCAATCCAGTGTACTTTCCATACATCACCTTCACCTTTTCCTCTAGAAAAGCTTTCTTAGTTTGGTAATCAATGAAGGTGAAATTCCGCCTGTCTGACTTATCAGTCAGAGGGAGGAGGCACAGCCCAGTCAAAGGATCAGTGACACACCTTTCCATCAACTCCAGATAGGTTAGATTGTCTTCTGTGTTTGGGTCGAAAAACCCTTTTGTGTCATCGCCTGAGTCGTTTAGTATGGCGTTCATCTCTTCATTGAAGTAACCTCTCTTGAAGGCCACTTCTACGGGAAGTCTGTGACTGTTGACTGGGTCTATTATTCCACCTGTAGCGATTTGTGCTTCAAGAAGGCGGATCCCATGTTCCTTAACAATGAGGTCTTTAGACAGTGCTTGAAACAGGGATATAGTTTCACCTGAATATGGATCTTTGTACCCAGTAACTGCTCGCTCAGCAGAACGCAGTTTGGCATGGTATTCTGGGCCAACAAGCTTGTTCTTGAGAGCTTCATCCACAGTGAACTTTTTATTTTCCACTGGATCAATCATGAACCCAGTAGCAGCTTGTGCCTCCAGTAGAACCAGTGCTGTTCCAGGCATCAGTATGCCTTGCTTCATGGCTTGATAAATGCTCATTCTCTTATTAGACGAGAGCACAGCAATACCTGCGATGCTGCCTTTGCCTTCCAGGTATTCTTTCACTGTTTCCATCAGCATCACATCCTGCGTTGTGGTCTTCCCCTTCTGTAGATCATCATATGTTTGTTTGTCGATGATCTTTGATGCGAGGAGTTCGGTGGAGGAAATGCCTCTTCGCAGACCTTTAAAAGTGATGCAAACAGGTAGGAGCAGCAGGCCTGTGTCCGACTCCATGGTGCAGTTCTCTACGAGGCGTCGGTAGCTCAGATTTTCTCGTGAGCTTGGATCGTAAAACACTTTGAGCTCTGACATTTGGTCATTGAGCAAATCTTTCTCATAGTAACCTTTCTGAATTGCAGAGTCAACTGACAGATTTGTCTTCTTGACAGGATCAAACAGGCCTCGTGTGGCTATCTGTGCTTCCAGCAGCCTCAATCCATAATCTCTCGGGAGTAAGTCTTTCTGTATAGCCTGAAATACAGATATTATCTGATTGGTGTAGGGGTCTACATACCCACTGATGGCCTTCTCTGCTGTGAGAAGTTTCTCTTTCATTTCTGGCCCAACTATTCCCTCTTTAACAGCTTCTGCAATGGGAAGTATTCTGTTGTTTATTGGATCTACGATGCCTACTGTGGAAGCTTGTGCTTCAAGCAAGGCTAAGGCGGTCCCTGGCTTGAGCAAACGTTTTTTCATTGCTTGATATATCGTCATCTTTTCCTTTGACTTCTCCAGAAATATGCCAGCCACAGGTCCGTGGACTTCTGTGCAGCGATTTTGCTTCACCTCCATGTCCTGACCGTTGGAAAGCATCTTCACCTAGAGGGCTGTAATGACACAGAAAAAAGTTCATTAGATTAGTTTGGAAATTACATCTCTAGTATTGTAAGTAATATTAACCATATTCTATATCAACAACAGCATTTCTTATCTGGAAACTGAGTGCAGTATTGATTTAACTAGCAATCCTAATAAAAACATCCAATGACTTGTTACTTTAACTTAGGTATTTTTATTTTCAGTAATGTATTGTACTTTTCTACTAGTCACTGCATTTATTCACGTTACATTATTTTGTTTTCCGAGCAGTATCTGGAAAAAGAACTTCCCTTATCTCATCTTCATCTCTTATTATAGTTTTTACCAGCGTTACTTTAAACTAGCACTTGCGATAATGCATCTAAAATGTAAGTGCTGTACTGACAACATGCATTTATTTGCTAGTTTATGAGGTGCCACTTGCTTAAGCTTACGCCATCTAATATTGTACAACAATAAATCCAGCAATTTGTCATAGTTTTGATTAAACTTTATGGCCATTTTGGAAGCTGCAGTTTATGGTAGTTTTAATTTGTGTGGTGTAATACAGTGAGCGGGACAACACAATAAAGTTCAACAACATTGATAACTCCTACCTCCAATCAACACTTCTTAAACAGTTTTAACAAAAATGTGTGTAGTGTATATCTATATATTTGTACACGTGGGTGCACAAAATAACATGGCAGGTTTCTTTGTATTTATAAAATTGTTTAAGTATTTATCATATGCAAATTATTGAGACTTTCTCCAAACAGGATGGGATTTCATTTTAATACTTATATATTCTCTTATAGTTGTTTAACATATATTTGGTTTTCGCTCATAATGTGCTATGGGATTAATTCCTCATGTTTGACAGCATATATGCTGTTAGTTGCAGACTAATTGTAATATTGTATACTAGTACTTCTGTGAAATGCAGTGCAGTCCAGTATAACTTCTCTGCCATGAATTCTAGTTTAGCAAAGCTTCTACATTTTCTGTTTTTGTTGACATAAAAGGTGCCAAGTCTTCTTTATGTTTATTATTGAGGTTGTAGTGGGTGGTAACCTTTTTGATGCCCATTAAAACTAAACATGTAGAGGTTTTATAAAGGCCAAATTTATAGCAGAGCTGTTGTATTGGATTGCATTAGATTTCACATGTGTACCTAACGAAGTGGCCGGTAAGTGTTTCCAATACTTTAGCAGTATACTGCAGGTAAAATGTATAAATGAATGATATTCAAGTTCAGCCGCACTAGGTTTCAGGAAAATACAAAAGTAAAACAATTTCTTTATCGCTTATCCATGACTTCCTCAAAGATTAGCAGTCTAAAGAAATGGCAGTGATAATGCCAGTAAAGATGTTCTGTTTTCTTTATAGAGAACTGAACTTGAATGACACCCAATAAGCAGGTCTTACTGTAGACGGTCAGTGTTCCAACTGCATATCAAACCTTTTGGTTTTGTTATGACTCCGCTTCAGATTCTTCCAGTTGTTCCAAAATCCAGAATAAAGAACAAAGGCGCTTGATCTTTTATGGTCAGAGCCTCTGGGCTTTCAAACTCCGTCCCTGTAGAGATAAGACAGCAAATTTTATCTTTATCTTTTCTATGTCTTAGTCAAACTAAGTTTATGATTTGAAAGTCATCATTTTATGATCTGTGAAAAAAAATACTGTAACTGAAGTTGCACTTTTGTTTGGAAAAGAAATGAACTGTCTGCTAGTCCATGGACATGTTTCACAAGCATCATATATTTACTTTGGCATGACACAATGTAATGTGTCAAAAATGGAACAGACAGACGCCCAGTGTTGCAACAACAAGCATGGGAATAGTTAAAACAGAAACAGTTGCAAATAAAAAAGCTATGCAAGAGTAAATATTCCTTGCAATCCCTACACTATGCAACCAAACATAATAAATAATAAAATATACAAAACTTTCTAGTGTAGACAGCAAAGGATGAACTTTGGACATGTAGTTGACTTTCATTTGATGCCGTGGCATAAAAGACTGAGGAGTTAAAACCAGCTGATAGACATTCTGTACTAGACAGGATGACATAAAATGATCAAATTAAAGCTACAATATCACCATCGAGGGGTATATTAACACAATTATATTACAAAATAAATACATTAAGCTAAACACCACACCTCCTAGAGCCACTAGTTCCTCTAAAATGCAAAAATACATACAGGTCATTCCATGTCTATTTTGCATCATTTTGTTTGCGCCAATCTGTGGAGCAAAGTTTTAAGTGCCATAATTTGAGAAATAAAGTAGTTATAGTCCTGAAATTTTGTAAGCTCATTGATATGTACATATATTCACCAATGGAATAACTCTGCTTTGACAGAAATATACAAACTCAGGGCTCCATCTACGTTATTTCTCATGTCATGACACTTAGAACGTCGCGCCACAGACTGGAGCAAAAAAATCGATGCAAAAATCGACTACAAATGGCCTACACACTAAGATCGACACAGACGGTTTTTTTTCTACTTCGCAGGTCGCATGTTTGACACCCTTGATCTACAGCATAACCCAAACTTCACATTCATAATCTGCATTTGCATTTTACTGCACTGTTAATCAGTAAAGTCAGATAATCTATCATTAATGGTTCATCCGAATCCAACATTGAAACACAGAATAATAAAAACAGAAACTAAACTTATTGAGGTGGAATCTTTAAGTCTCTCCTCTCATGAGAAGCGACTGTGCTGAAGAAACATTTTCAAAGGTCTCATGACTTTCCAGTTTGAAAACATCTATTACAGTGACATAAAAAAATGTGAGGAGTGTACTGTTATGTAAAAAAACATCGACTGTGCAGATGTTCAGGTGATACGTGACTGTTTTATGCTGTACATGATGTCAGCGTCGCCCGAAGCAGCAAACGTAATCATTCTAAAGAAGAAAAAGGGTGTGGAGGGGAACTCAGCCATGACAAATCCACAAAGCTGCTGTAAACCTCAACTGAGAGAATAAATCTGGATCTGGGACAAGGCTCTACTGCTGGTTCATGTGGAGATTTCGTCTGAAAATGGTACAGTTATATTAATGAGCTTCAGCGCCTGAGATTAGACTGTCATTTATAATCTCAGTGGACTAAAGGTGTGCTTAATGTGAGGTCATTATGTTCTGTTGACAACATCACAGCTTAAACATGAGCTCCAGGCCGAGAAACACAAACTAAAACCTGTGTGTTTGTACAGCAACAGCAGCTCTGCGGTGTTTCGGTATCTCTGCCTGCAACTGCTGCCTGACTTTGTCAATGTTTGAATGTCTTAATGATGCTGAACATTCACTTTACATTTATTGCACCATGTGAGTTTGCTTATCAGACCATGAAGTCAAATGCAACAGCTGCAGAAAGCTTAAGAGTTTCCACACTGCTAACAGAGCTTCAGTGTTTGCAGGACTTACAGGTAAATCCACCGTCCTGCACTGAAGGTGACAGGTAAATACATAAACAGTGGAAACGTGTTTAAATACAACAGTACATATGTCTGTATTAACATTTACACTACTGTTCAGAAGTTTGGGGTCACTTAGAAATGTCCTTATTTTTGAAAGAAAAGCATTTTTTTCAATGAAGATAACATTGAATGAGTCATAAATCCAGTGTAGACTACAACTAATGGGGCTTTGAATGGCTTTTTTAAAAAAGTAAATGCAGAACAAACACTCAAAATCTTCTTTTTTAAGTAAGAGTTTAACATTTTGCTTGTGCCCTGAAAAAAGTGTTAGAGCTGAACATGTCCAGATTATGAAATACTAGAATACATTGGCAGTTTCAAGAAGCTTCATGTGAGATATGAAGAGTAAATTATAAAGTTCTTATCATGTATACATGTACACTACTGTTCAAAAGTTTGGGGTCACTTAGAAATATCCTTATCTTTGAAAGCTGTAAAAGAATTTTAACGAATACAGAGCAACTTTAACTCAGTTTAGAGAAATTTTAAACAATATAGAGCAACTTTAACTAATGTAGAGCAACTTAAACTTATGTACACTACCATTCAAAAGTTTGGGGTCACTTAGAAATGTCCTTATTTTTGAAAGAAAAGCATTTTTTTCAATGAAGAAAACATGAAATGAATGATAAATCCAGTGTAGACATTGTTAATGTGGTAAATGACTATTGTAGCTGGAAACAGCTGATTTTTAATGGAATATCTCCATAGAGGTACAGAGGAACATTTCCAGCAACCATCACTCCTGTGTTCTAATGCTACATTGTGTTAGCTAATGGTGTTGAAAGGCTCATTGATGATTAGAAAACCCTTGTGCAGTTATGTTAGCACATGGAGAAAAGTGTGAGTTTTCATGGAAAACATGGAATTGTCTGGATGACCCCAAACTTTTGAACGGTAGTGTACTTCTGGATTGTTCTCTGTTGTTACATAATGTAATCAAAGTTTATACTCTTGTTTTTGTCTGAAAAAGAGCTCTAAGGAGCAATAAATACACACCCGTTGGCCCCTTTTAGGTACACACAAAGGTGTAGTTGTGTTTGTTCAAGCACCAGAGCACACCTAGAATATGTTCATGGCTGAGTTGTGGCTCCTGTTGCTCCGTTCGTATGTTTACATACATCAATCAGCTGTGACTGACCACATGACCGAATGCTACACTGACTTTCTGAGCAGCTTCATCATCCTGAGAGGAATATTAGCTAAACATCAATGAGTGATGTTAAATGATAATACTTTTGTTTTAAACAATTCCACTTAGTTGTGCCGAGCAAATGAAGCTGCATTTCAAGCATCTGCAGGGAGGAGGAGCTGCAGAGGTCAGGCTTATCTGACAGGCTGAACCTTTTCATTTCTTGCATGATCTGTGGACGCAGCACAAAATGGTTTAGCAGGCTGCTTTGTAAAGTTTCTTTCTAACTGTGTCACAAATAAATAAACAAGTGTATGAAGAATAAAACCAGCTGTACACTGGCTTGGTAGAAAAACAACTGGATCCACCGTGCTGAACAAAGCCAATGGCAACTTTTAGGGTGGAATGTTTTCTTGTATGCATTTAACACCTTAATCCTGATTCAGTTAAACTCTGAACATAATGTAAAAGGATTTCAACTGGATAATATTAACAGTGAATGTTCTGTTTCATAACTTGAACAAAAAACTGGGGGAGTGTCGCTCTGGTGTGCTCCATAAACACCACACCTGTAGGTAGGCGTGTGCAATCCAGTAAAACAGCTCTGCCTGACGTGTATGAGGCAGGTAGGTGAGTATTTAAATCCTACAACATACAAAACCCAGTGCACACAGAATATAAGACTTAAAATAGACTAAAGCATGAAAACACAGCAGTAAAATGACAGCTAAGCCACAACTACAGATTGCTGCTGCTGTAACATGTAAGTTTGTGCAAAGAACAGTGATCACTGTAGATCAGGGGGTCAAACTCATCTTAGATCAGGTTCCACATTCATCCCAATTTGATCTCAAGTCACCAGTAAAATCACAGCAGAAGAACCTATAAATAACCACATCTCCAAATGTTTCCCTTGTTTTAGCGCAAAAAGTACATTTTGAAAATGTTCACATTTAATGAACTATCTTTTTACAAAACATTATGAACAACATGAACTTTCTGAAGAAACATAAGTTCAATTTCAACAACATTACGCCTCAGTTTATCATTTACGTATTACAACATACAGATCACAGATTATCTATAAAGGTACAAAACATTTAGTCACAGCTATCTGGAACTGAACGATATAGTATTTACTTTACGATCAAAATGACAAATCAGACAAAAAAGACAAAAAACAAGACAAAACATTATATAAATGAGACACAAAATGACAAAAAGAAGACAAAAAACACAAGCAAGACAAAAAGGAAACACAAAACAACAAAAACAAGAAAGAAAATGACAAAAACAAGAGACAGACGACAAAAGCCAGACTAAAAAAGACAAAAAATAAGTCAAAATATTACAAAAACGAGACACAAAACGACAAAAGTGAGAAACACAATGAGACAAACGACACAAAACAAAACAAAAAAAGAGACCAAAAAATTAGACAAAAAAGTTATAAAGCGACAAAAAATTACAAAACAACAAAAAAAATACACAAATGACACAAACGAGACAAAAAAATAACAAAAGCAAAAAAGAAAACAGCAAAAAATAGACAACACAAGCGAGACAAAAAAAACAAAACAACAAAAACGATAAAAAATGAATAAAGCAAAACACAAAATGACAAGAATAAGACAAAAAACACAAGCGAGACAAAAAGGAAACACAAGACGACAAAAACAAGAAACAAAACGAGAAAAACATGAGAAACTATAGAAGTCAGAAAAAAAAGACAAAAAAACAACAAAAACAAGACAAAACATTACAAAGACGAGACACAAAACAACAAAAAATTAACAAAAACACAAGCAAGACAAAAAAGACACAAAACAACAAAAACAATACACAAAATGAATAAAGCAAAGCACAAAATGACAAAAAATAAGACAAAAAACACAAGCGAGACAGAAAACGGCCAGGTTTGGCCCGCGGGCCGCATGTTTGACACCCCTGCTGCAGATGATATAGAATACAACTAAAGATAAATATACTTTTAAAAAAAGTAAACGCAGATGATGCAAAAGGCTAACATGACCAGAAATATGACAGTCCAGTAAAATGTACTCATAAAGCTTCTGGTGACGTTGCTGGATTCTATGAAGTGTTTGTTAGTGGAAGGCGGTGTGAAGACGTGTTTCTGACCTTTAGTCCTCCGTTTACATACATGAGGGTTGCAGCATTTAGCACACACCCCTCAATACAATTCAGTCCTGCACAACAATAACCGTGACCTTAGCGCCCAAATGTGTAACTGACTTAACAGCTCTGTGATTGTGTAAACCGATTACAGGCATCATGAAAGTCAACCTAAACGCAGCACAGCACTGGATTACATGACCCTGTTCAGGAACACTCGTTAGAGCCCATTATGTGTTTGTAATCTATTTATGATGCAATTATGGCTGCAACTTACGATTAATCTCCTTTTAACCGACTGATGAGTCTATAGAACATTTAAAAACTGTCAGGAAACTGTCCATCCAGCTTCAGGTGACGCCTGTTTTGTCTATTTTAGCTTATTTGTTGGACCAGTTGTCAAAAACCACCAAAATATAAAGTTGACTTTGATGGAGAATGCAGAAAATTCTGCAAATTCTGACATTTTAGAAGCTTGAAAAATGACTCCAACAAAAAATTACATATTAAATATGTCACTTCATTTCCTGCCACCCAGTTAACTGCAGCAGCTCTGGTTCTTAATGACGCAGAAGTGATTCTTCTTTCAGCAAGTCTGAACTATATAATTATTTTCTGACAGCAGCATTTGCCAGCGTGCAAAAAAGTCAGATTTTCTCACAGAATGCATAATGACTTTAACGTGCGTTTAATGCATCGTTAAAGTTCACCTACTTGTCTCAGTGAGTTATGTGGTTTCTAACTTTAGTCAGCCAAGAATTTAAGCACTAATAACCTGTCTACTTGTAAGCCTGAAGCCATACAACCATCTCAAGACCGACACCTAGCCGCAAATTGCTTTGGGTCCTGTACAGTAAAAATACCAAGTTTGATCACATATCAGCCGTTATCATCATGGTGCATTCCTGACACCCCCTCAGCAATAAATCACAACCATAAATGAGGGAGTTTAGTTGTTGCAGTTGTTACATAACCTTTTTTTGTAGCTGTAACTGAAAAATCTTGGATTGTGTAAACTGCCCAGAGGGTGATGTAGACACGCTGTTCAGACTTGTGGAAAGATTTTAAAAGTAGGGTAGAATTTTTTTTTTCCCCACAAATGTGGTCAAAGGTAATCTGTGAGGAATGTTTGCTTTCTCTTTTTATCGGAGGGTGTTGGCTGGCTGTGCAGAGTGGACAGTTATTTCTTCACTTTCAACACGACTTTTTCAGTTCCACTCAGACATGAGCAGGCTGACAGTGTTAAATATGCAACTAGAAATAAATTAAATGACACTTTTAGTCACAGAGAAACCTTTAGAAGACTGAGCATTTCATTCAGAGGGAAATAAAACAAATGACTTAAGTTTTCACCACCAATCATAAAAAAAAAAATAATAATAATAATTCTGCTCTTACCTGAAGTGTTCTGGTATGAAAGTCAGTGCTGGTTAGAGGTTGGTCTCAGCTGGTTTGAGACATCCCAACAGCTCCGCTAGCTGCTGCCTGGTCAGATATACAGCAGGTCCAGCTGTTAAGCCCCTCCCCCTGCCGAGGAACAGCCTCCTCTGCTGACAAGTCAAAGCGACCGGAGATCTCTTTGCTCTGAGCTCAGGATGCTGGGAATTCCTGTAGACTTCCTCAGAGTGAGTTCATTGTACTCTGAAACAATAACAGCAAGCAAAAGTAGTCTTTCTCACTGTACCAGAGGTGAGGACAAGTATTAAACCAACACTAGGGATTAAAGATTGTGACTTACCCAATTCTTATGTGCCTCAGAGGTGATTCTGGTCAAACACGAGGGTCTTCAGCCTGCTTTGTCTTTTATTGATGCACAGTGAATGATTTCTCACTGAAGGGAAGAAGTGATGCAGGTGCTTATCTTCCTTATCTAACCAGTCAGGTTGTGACAAGCAGAGCTGGATGCGCCGTGATGACATGGAACTTTGTCTCTGAATAAAAACCCCTTTCAGGTTTGGCAGGTTTGCAAAAATGAGAAGCAGAGAATCCAGCACAGGTCGGAGGGGCTCAGTCTTTTAGTCACTAACGATTAAAAAATTAAACTGCGTCACAAAACAGACAAGCTGTGCAGAAAACAGCTGCTGTTCACTGCAAAAACCAGATGCAAAGACATGAGTCACGTTACAATGACGACACTAACAGCTACTGACTAATGCAAAGGTGGTAACGGTGTGAAAACCAGGTGAACGCATCGACGGGTGATGAAGAAATCCCACTTAATCCTGTGTGAGAACACTATAAAAGTAACTTAAGTAGACTTAAGTAGTCACTTTGAAAAAATGTTTTGTCTGTTTTTTAAGGCTAGGGAGATATTATTCATCTAATTAACACATTGTGTGACCGTTTTCTGGACTGTTGTGTTCCAAACAGAGAATATCTTGTAGCGTAGCTGCAGTAGCTGGTTCTACCACCAGCTGGAACTCTTACTGTTTGATAGCGAAGCGACCAGAGGTGGTCAGTCAGACTACCAGCAGTTCCATTTTAGTAAACAGAGAGTTTTCATGAGCAAAAGGCCACCATGAGACAGTCTTCTGTGAAGCTTAACACCTAGCTGCCAGAGCTCTCCTTATGGGCTAAATGAAATGAGCTAAAACAGCATCACTCTGGGCTAGCAGCTGATAATCCACGCCATTGGTGCAGCCTATGTCATGTGACCACATTCAAAACAGGCTGTACACAGAATGATGTCCATTCGGTTCAGTTAGCATTAATGTTTGAATATCTATTGATTGATAGGTCTAAATATCGACTGAGAAATTTGTTTAAAATTTACATCCCTGATTTTAAAAAAAGTTCAAAGAAGCTTTACTCTGTGACAGAGCTGAAACATTAATCAACTTTAATTGATTAGCTGTCGACTGTTAAATTAATCAACAACTATTTTGTTAATTGATAAATTGGCACAAATATTATTTTTAAAATCCGATGTATTTACTGGTTTCTTTCCTCCTTTGACAAAACAAGACTTGTGTCATCTTGAGCTTTGACTAACTCTGATTGACATTTTTCACCATATTCTCACATTTTAGAGCAAAGAACTAATCAACTGTTTGAGAAAACAATCAACAGATTATTTGTCATAGAAAATAATCGCTAGTTGCAACACTACTGTATGACATACACTACCAGTCAAAAGTTTGGACACACCTTCTCATTCAGTGGTTTTTTATTTCATTATTTTGTACTTTGTGGATTAATACTGAAGACATCAAAGCTATAAAAATAAATATGGAATTATGTTGTAAACAAAAAAGTATTTACACTTTAAATAAGACTTCATTGGCATAACCTTTAAATTACTTAAATGCTTGTCAAGGCAAAAACAACCTGGCAAACGGATGTTTTAAATGCCAAATGCCAGTCAGGTGTGGACAGACGCTTTCTGCTGGGCGTACAAACTAAAACCTGATCTTTGTTTGCAGCCCGAGCACCTTACTCACAGATACCAAACCTGCTGTTTTCTTAATTATCTTCCTCCCTCATCAAGTTCATGACACTGAGATAAATGCCAGGTGTGGTGGCCACAGGCTTCTCAAGGAAAAAGAATATGTGGGAACTGCATTAAGTGGGAATTTAAGACCACATGTGCGAACACATCTATTCATGAACTGAAACCACCCTGACGCATTCCTGAAAGGTCACAGGGCTGGGCTCATTTTCACATTTTGGTTGCTGCTTTAAGCAAATTATAATTATTCTGTAGACTAAGTGAAATCAGGATCAACTCAGCTTTACTTAGCAAATAAGAGGCTGATTGGGATAAGAACTAATGTCAACATTGGCATAATGATCAGGTAATGGCACATTTGTGGCCATATGGAACAGTGAAGCATGAAGAAAAGCGACAGGTTGACACATGCACTGTACTGATGAGAGTTAAATCCACTGAGTCTGTGATAAAAAGCTGTACAGACTGACGATGACTCCTTGAGGTGGATGGACAGTCCTCACATCAGCAGGAAGGGTTTGTGAACTTGTATTTGTCCTTTCAAGACTACAACTGCAACCAACAGTTTTGACGATAACGTTTTAGCATATTTTTTAACTCCTTTTTTATATTTTTGTACCACTGTGAAATATTCAAAGTGTTTATTTCTAAGATTTTATCTTTAGATGAAGGAATAAACTTATCAAATTATTCAGTGCCTCCATAACAGGAATGGTGTACTATAGGGAGCTGCTCTAAACAAATCCAGAAAAAATAAAACTTAAAATAAAAGATGAAGAGACTTTATCTAAAAACTAGTCTACTGTTGGTACGCATTGATAGTTTTATCTTACACAAATACACGTTTCTTCAATAAACCTGAAAAGGCCTGTGGGGATTTGTTTGCTATGTATTTAACTTTTACCATTTACTTGCCTAACATCCTGCATGCTTCAACTGAACTGTAAAACACAGATCTGGGCAGGTTTGAAGAAGGTTGTTTGGTTGTCATCAACTTTGCACAATGAAGGTGCTCATTTCAACGCCATTCTTGAGCCAAAAGGAACACAGAACACTGAGGGCTTGTTTAGTGCATACTTCTGTTAGTAGTCTGACAAAGCAAAGAATTTCCTGTTTATATATTCTGCTCTCATGGAGCAATGTTAGTGTTTTTAAGAGCAGTTTTTCTTAAATCTTCCTTTTAGCTCTAGTTTTGGTCTCCACCAGCCTTAGTTTGTGATGTCCATACAGTATATTGCCTTTAAAATTAAAGTACTTTCAGAATCCTCAACCAT
Organism: Amphiprion ocellaris; assembly: GCF_022539595.1. NCBI lineage: Eukaryota > Metazoa > Chordata > Actinopteri > Pomacentridae > Amphiprion > Amphiprion ocellaris. The sequence continues at coordinate 31,255,768 of NC_072780.1, read as the reverse complement.
CTGAATTAAAATATATTTTGCTGACTTTGACGTAAAAGAAAAATATAAAACGAAAGCTTTAACTTTTTCCAAAGTCGTGACTCTTGCTGTCCTAGCTAATTTTTTCACCACACAAGAAAAATCTAAAGCTGCTGTTTATGTAAGAATATACTTCTGTATTTAATATGTACTTCTTTTGTCTTTTTGGTGGAGTTTTCTGTGCAGCCTATGGGTTATTTTTCATCCAGATGATTCTTTTCGGAACATCAACCTCTTTTCTTTTAAAAAAGAGGTTGATGTTCCTTCTCCAAACAATTTATCTAAAAAACCCACACTTTGCTCTGGGACTCAAATGCAATAGTAGTACACTGCCTGTCCAAAAAAGTCACCACTTGGATTTAACTAAGCAAATAGGTAAGGTCCTTCCATAGGATAATTACTGCAGTGATGAATACGTTTCAGCTGCAACTTATGTAACTCTAGCTGATGCAGTGAGGAGCTTCTCGTTTCTAAAACAACCATGTAGGAAGACATATCCTGTGGTCATGGAAAGGATGTTAATGTGTCTCAGAAGGGTCAAATTATTGGCCTGCATCAAGCAAAGAAAACAACTCAGGAGATTTCTGAAACTGTTAAAATCTGGTTAAGAACCGTCCAACACGTTATTAAAAACTGAAGGATAGTGGAGAACCATCATCTTCCAGGAACAAATGCGATCGGTCATGTGGTCTGATGAGTCCAGATTTACCCTGTTCCAGAGTGATGGGGGCATCAGGGTAAGAAGAGAGGCAGATGAAGTGATGCCCTCATCATGACTAGTACCTACCAGCCTGTGGGGGTTAGAGTTATGATCTGGGGTTGATCAGGTTCAGCAACGTTATGTTCCCAAAGAATGAGGTCAGCTGACTACCTGAAGATACTGAATGACCAGGTCTTTCCATCAGTGGAGTTTTTCTTCCCTGATGACGTGGGCAAGGCATCCCTCGCTAGCGGCAGATGGATCCCCCCATATAAAAGAGCTGGGTTCTCTTCAAGGTTTCTTCCTGTTAAAAGGGAGTTTTTTTTCTTGCCACTCTTGCCTTAGGGCTGCTCTGGGGGTTCAGGCATATGGGTTCTGTAAAGCATCTTGAGACCATTGGAACTGTAACTGGCGCTATATAAATAAAATTGAATAGAATTGCATGTTCCAAGATGACAAGGCCAGGATTCATTGGGCATGAGACGTCATTTTCACACATGGATTGTCCTCCACAGAGTCCAGACCTCAGCCCCATTGACGATCTTTGGGATGTTCTGGAGAAGACTTTGTCTGACTCTTCCATTATCAATGTAAGATCTTGGTGAAAAATTGATGCATCTCTGTACAGAAATAAATGCTGTGATATTGCAGAAGCTTATCAAAATGATGCCACAGTGAATGAGTGTCATACCCAAGCTAAAGGCAGTCCAACAATATATTAGAGTGTGTGACGTTTTTTTTGGCCGGGCAGTGTATAAGAAGCACAAACAGATGGAAACCTATCTCTCTAGCTGCTGCATGTTCTCCATCTTTGTCCTCTGTTTGGTGCTGTGTTATGAACATCGGACTGGAAAGGCTGCCAGCCATGAAACCAAAACAAGGAGCTACGAGGGCTGAGGCTGGATTCATAAGTTGTCTCATAAGGAAACCTCCTCCTCTTGCACCTTTCCATCTGTTTTGTCCATTAACTGCAACTTTCCAGAACCAACGAGCCAACATTCACACCCACTTCACACCATTGTACTTCATTTTCCGGATCTCTCTTTACATGTTACTCAAGAATTTGTGGCATTTTTCATGTGTACAGCTGCAAACCTTGCTGGACAGATGTGCATCGATATCACAACTTTTAAACTCTATTGTGCTGAATGCTTTAAGAACTAGTTCTGACAATAATCGAGCCCTAATAACCTCTAAAATCAAATTTTACATTATACTCTTGCCATGGCATTAGAGCCAACGTTGTTAGTGTTAAAATATGGATCTGAGGTTTTAAATTTAGGTTGGGAACACATCAATTTGGAATATGGGCACAAAGTATACAAAACAGGATAATAAGTGAAACTATTATGTGTTGGGAAAATCACCTTTGATTGGAAAGCTGCCGGGCTGCACAGTGGCGTAGTGGTTAGCACTTTCGCCTTGCAGCAAGAAGATCCCTGGTTCGCGTCCCGGCTTTCCTGGGATCTTTCTGCATGGAGTTTGCATGTTCTCCCTGTGCATGCGTGGGTTTTCTCCGGGTACTCCGGCTTCCTCCCGCAGTCCAAAAATATGCTGAGGTTAATTGATTACTCTAAATTGCCCGTAGGTGTGAATGTGTGAGTGCTTGTTTGTCTATATATGTAGCCCTGCGACAGACTGGTGACCTGTCTAGGGTGTCCCCTGCCTTCACCCGAGTCAGCTGGGATAGGCTCCAGCACCCCCCGCGACCCTAGTGAGGATTAAGCGGTGTATAGATAATGGATGGATGGATGGATGGAAAGCTGCCCTTTTGCACAACACAGAACAGAAGCACTGAAGGCTGAAAGTAAAAGCTGAAACAAGTTAAGATGAGACTCCACCATAAAACCACACCTTTCTACAGAAAGGTGTGAGAGTATTTTCAAGTTTTATTATCAGCCAACATTTAAAAAAAACGGAAAGTTTTTGATTTTGTTGAAATAAAGATTCTCACGTGAAATTCGAAATTATAAAATCTATTTTACTATTTTAAAAAACACAAACTAAACACAGCAAGTTAGATTTTTTTTTGTGGTTCGATTATTCATAGAAACAAAAACCCAGAGCATTTAGAAAGTCACTTCTTTCATTTCAGTTGACCCCACATAACCCTCGTCATATGTCTTTCACTGCCCACTTATTGGACAAAGATTTCTTCCTTTTGCTCTCCACCTTGTTGACGGTCCTGCAGGATATTGTTCAGTCTGCCTGAAACTGAAGCACTTAGCCAGGAATGTTTTTTTAATAGCCTTTCCATTGTCCGCTCATGTCAGCGACACACCCGACTCTCTCTGCTCCGAGAGCCCCCAACAGCCTCGTGCCATTAGTATCTGTCCACTTTTCTATAGAAGCCTCTAAAAATATACAGCTGAGATTAGTTGTTTTTCTTCTGATTGTTTAAAAACCATAAAGAGTCCTTCTATATTGACTCACCTTGAGCTCCCAGTGCATACGAGCCGTGAACCCAGATTCCTCAAACGAAACTGACAACTAGAAAAGGCGATGCAGGTTCAAAAAATCTCACCCTTTAAACTATAAAAGCGATTCACAGAAAGATTACGAAACACACGCAAGCTGGTCTTTAAACAGAAATGCCAACACCCATGAGCGTAACAAACATAATTACCCAACTTGGCTAAACTTCACAATAACTTTGACCTTTAAACCAAGTTTTAAGTTTTGAAGATGAGCCAAATGTCCTCACAATGCAGCACTGTCCTCAAAGTTGTTCACACTGAAACCAAACACAGACACTCATGTACACTCAAACGTGCATGCTTGAACAGACCATAGAACCTTTTAGCCAACCTGCACAGGCCTATTCTGACCCCAGACATGCTGAGTACTTCAAAGTTTAGGGTCAGAATTGAACAGTCTTGGTCCTCAGCATTTAGAAGCTGCCGGATGCTTAGTAGAAAATGTTGGCAATTTGCACAATTAGTATAATCGCATATTTGGACAATATTTCATAAACTGTTTGGTTGATGTGGACAATATTTGAGTGGTTCTGGCAGATCTTAGGGATGATGATTATATTTATATGACATTTTCAAAATCTAAAATTGCTGATTAAAGAAGAAAAGGCCATATTTCAACCCCCAGTGATGACATTTTGAGGAAGTTCCCATCAAATTTGAGGTTGTTTATATGTTTAATAGAATGAACCTGCATGTCAGAAGAACTCAGTGTCATTGGTGTAAATGCTGACGTACTGTTTCTATGGCTTTTGTCTTGACAGTATTTATGCTAATTATGCAAATTTCCCAACATTTGCAAGTTAGCATTTGACAGTTTCTCAGTGCCGGGGATGGATGCCGCACATTTCTAGCATAAAACTTTAAGGTAGTTGACATTTCAGTGTTCACATGTTTTGCAAGTCGACTGCTGTCAGTCAAACAGATCATGAGCTTTAAAGTGTTTCATAACTTAGATCACAGACTCTTTTTCTTCTGAATAGCTTCCAATGAGGGATTTTCTGTAAATGATTCTTGAAAACACTCATTAGCGTCTGAAATCCTTCAGCGCTTTAATCCGGTCAACAGGCCTTAAAGCAGCTTGTGGTCTGTTCTGCATTCCACGACCACACTGGACAGGTTTGATCAGCATCGCTGTTATCGCAGACACACCTTTCTTTTTCTCATACACATCAATGGCAAACAAAAGACCTGACAGCTTTTCCTCTGGCTGATCACCCTGATAGTGAGGTATTTGCTCACTGCTTAGTTACACGTCAAAAATGCTCAGCTGTCAGTCATGGCAGTTAAACCTGCCTAATAATGCTCTGTAATGCAGCAGCTAAGTTCACAATCACAGTGAATTTTAAATCTTATGTACTACTATGCATTATGATAATAACAGTTTGGTAAATATGTTCATTCACTTTCTTGCCAGGAATACCGATGAGAAGACTAACGGCACTTTCATTTCTCTTCAGAAGCCAAAAACATTACAGCAAACTGTCTCTCTGCCTAAACTTTGTACTTTTTTGCATCCAAAAAAACACTTCTAATGGGGCTTTGAATTGCTTTAAAAAGAAAAGTAAATTCAGAACAAACACTCAAAATCTTCTTTTTTAAGTAAGAGTTTAACATTTTGCTTGTGCCCTAAAAAAAGTGTTAGAGCTGAACATGTCCAGATTATGAAATACTAGAATACATTGGCAGTTTCAAGAAGCTTAATGTGAGATATGAAGCGTAAATTATAAAATTCTTATCATGTATACATGTACACTACTGTTCAAAAGTTTGGGGTCACTTAGAAATATCCTTATCTTTGAAAGCTGTTTTTTCAATGAAGAACTTTTACGAATACAGAGCAACTTTAACTCAGTTTAGAGAAGTTTTAAACAATATAGAGCAACTTTAACTAATGTAGAGCAACTTAAACGTATGTACACTACCATTCAAAAGTTTGGGGTCACTTAGAAATGTCCTTATTTTTGAAATAAAAGCATTTTTTTCAATGAAGAAAACATGAAATGAATGATAAATCCAGTGTAGACATTGTTAATGTGGTAAATGACTATTGTAGCTGGAAACGGCTGATTTTTAATGGAATATCTCCATAGAGGTACAGAGGAACATTTCCAGCAACCATCACTCCTGTGTTCTAATGCTACATTGTGTTAGTTAATGGTGTTGAAAGGCTCATTGATGATTAGAAAACCCTTCTGCAGTTGTGTTAGCACATGAATAAAAGTGGGAGTTTTCATGGAAAACATGGAATTGTCTGGATGACCCCAAACTGCTGAACGGTAATGTAGGTCAACTTTAACTCATTTTAGAGCAACCTTAACTAATCAACAACTTGTTTTGACATTCTTGGTTTGTAGACGACATGCAGACAACATAGAAATCAACGAGGTGCTAGTACATAATGATACTCGAGCAGCGAACAATTTCAATTTCTACAATTTCATTTAGCAGAGGCGTTTATCCAAAGCCACACACATCTGAGAGAAGATACAACACAAGCAAGGATCTAGTCAGGAGAAAACAACCTGGACAAGAGCCTAAAACCAGCCATAAGTCTGTCAAGTGCAAAGCTGGTTTTCAGTCTTTTCTTAAAGACTGAGAGAGAATGTGTTTGTTTGTCAAATGGTTAGAAATAACAACCAAAAAAAGGCAACACAGACTCATGGCCTTCACAGAGTTACTGATCTGATTGTTGTTGTTAGTCACCCCTCAAAGGGCCCTTCTGAGGAAGGAAAATCCCTGAATTCACTTACTTCAAAGTAACAATCCAACCATGATAACAAAACAAGACTTAACTGGCAGGAAGTCCAGCATTTAGTGAGAACTACTCATTGTTTAAGGGGATTTTTGTTCAGAGCTTTATATTTGTGATGCAGTTAGACATGCTGCTCTAACCTGAAAAAGGGAGACCTACCCTCATCCTTCATTCTTGTATATATTGTATATATTATTGTTATTATAATTATTATCTTTACTGTACACATGGTTAGTGCTGCTCTGAAAGATTTTTGCTGCTGTAACTCTGGAAATTTGCACCACTTTTTGGTCATTTTTAAGTTTTTTTTGGTAATTCCACATGATTGTGGTGATTTTTTTGCATCTTAATTGACAATATTGTGTATTTTTCTGAAGATTTTGCACTTTTTTGTGGTTATTTCACATATTTTTAAGATTTTGTTTCTATTTATAGTGATTTTGCACCATTTTTTGGTTGTTTTCTGTGTTTTTTATGGAAATTCCATATGTTTGTGGTGATTTTTTTGCATCTTTATTTGGTATTTAGTGTATTCTTTGTCAATTTTACAAGTTTTTATAGCATTTTCACATGTTATGATTTTTTTTTTTGCATCTGTGGTGATTTTTGCACCGTTTTCTGGTCGTACTTATGATTTAAGTGACTTTGAATGTGGCACGGTAGTCGGAGCGTTTCAGAAACTGCTTATCTACTGGGATTTTCACCACAATCATCTCTAGGGTTTACAGAGAATGGTCCCAAAAAGAGAAAATATTCAGTGAGTTGTGTGCAACAAAATGCCTTGTTGTTGTGAGAGGTCAGAGGAGAATAGACAGACAGGAAGAAAATGGGACAAAAAAAAACAAAGATTTGGTAGCAATGAGTTTGCATCTTGAGCTGAGTTCTATCAATGTAAAAATCAATGGCCAGTGGTCCTTTACTAAACTACCCGTTATAGGCAGCAGAAGCAAGTGTTTAATCATTCAAACTTGGGAAAACACTTTTGAAACCCAAAAAGTGGAAACCGCGATATTAAAACATAAACTCTTCGAATTGAAATGAGTGAGCTGAATTTAGATTAGGTAGATTTTGGAAGTATGAGCCACTGTAAACTTCATTTGCTCTTCTGTAGTAACCGTCGTGCATCACCTCCTTCATAAGTACCTGAAGTATCTGAAGAGTCTCCTGATGCTCAGCAGGTTTCCATCTCTCTGCTCTGGAGCCTCGTGGTTCATCTGAAATTACATTATTACAGTCAGAATTTATAACCCCATTGTCTGCAGCATTTTCTATTCAAAACTGCGTAGGAATCACAGAACTACTATTTCAGTTGTCTCATATATTCGTTGCCAGTTCAACAAGTCTAATCACATAAATTCTGAATGCCGACTCATAAATATGCATTATGACGGATTTATTCATTCCTGGGAATTCATCTTCAACAGGTTTTATCTACTTTGTTTGCAAAATATTTTTCAGAATAAGGAGCAATTGCAAAAAGTTATGTTGGATTTCAGAATCATATTTTTTGGCCTTACCAGCTCATGCTTCACAACAGCTTTTAGAAGCATTTTATGGGCTCACAAAGCTCTACAACAGTCCCTGAACTGGAGTTTTTGGGGTTAGCCACCTACAGAAAAGCTCCCTAGGACTTTATGTAAAAGACAGAACTAATCTGCAGTACTATGTACACATGTAATACACCAGGTATTTATCATCGACTGCTATGTTGTTTTTTAAATTAGGTATAAGCCTAGTTTCAACTTCAAAACAAACCCACTGAGGAAAAACGTCTGCTTCTCATTAAATTACTTGTAGGAAATTGGCTCTTGACATTTCTATCATGATGTTTTGCCTGCTGGTTGTCCTTCAGTTCTTTCTCTCTGCTTAATACTTTTCTTTTTGGAAGAAGCTTCTCTCAAATAGCTACAAACATTGGTTCATGTGACACCATGAGGCTACGTAGTGCAGTGTGTTTGGATGCATAGCTGGAGATTATGTTTTACAAGAAATCCCTTTGGTGATATCATTCTTTTCTTTATCATTTCCATAACACAAAAATACATGTTTGTGTTTTCCATCCACTTTCACAAGTCAAGAGTGCAGACTGATTGGAAGGTCTGGAGACATTGTCGTGCTTTTTGAGTTTATCATTGCTGTTGCAAGTACAAATTCATTCTGTAAAATTGGAATGGAATTAAATCAAATAGCAGTTCATCTGAGTAGAGAACAATAGTGGACTTTTATCAGCCTGTGTGTGTTATCTCAGACACACCTTTGTTTTTCTCATATTGCATCAACAGCAAACAACAGCTTTTCTTCTGGCTAATCTACCTGGCAGTGAGCCATTTGCTCGCTGTTTAGTTACACATGTCAAAAATGCTCAATTATTGACTCACTGAATAATTATGCTGATGTAAAACACTACCAGTTTACTGAACACTTCAACAGAAATGTATCTAAAAACACTGCTTTGGTGTGCATTTTGTCTTATTCTATGGTGTTTTTCATTATGCTCATAATGTAGCAGTGCAATGAAAAGTGCTATAAAAATCAAAGCATTACTGCAGGAGAGTCAAAGTCATCTTAGTTCAGGTTCCACATTCAACCCAGTTTGATCTCCAGTGGACCGGACCAGTTAAATCCCAGCATAATAACCTATAAATAACAACAACTCCAATGTTTTCCTTTGTTTTAGTGCAACAAAAACATGTTCTGAAAATGTTCACATTTGAGGAATTATTTTTTTTACATAACATTATGAACAACCTGAAATTTCTTCAGAAAAATGAGTTCAATTTCAACATTTTGTCTCAGTTTATTATATACACATTACAATTTAGAGATCACAGAGTGTCTACAAACGCACAAAACATTTAGTCATCTGGAACTGAACAATACAGTATTTTACCTTATGATCAAAATGGAAAAAGTCAGACAAAAAAAACAACAAAAACAAGAAAAAAATATTACAGAAACAAGACACAAAATGACAAAAGTGAGAAACAAAATGACAAGCAACAAAAGTCAGACCAAAAGAAGACAAAAAACACCAAAAAAAGACAAAATATTTTTTAAAAATGAGACACAAAATGACAACAGAACAATGAGCAATCTAGTATTTTACTTTCTGATCCAAACAACTTGTCATGGTCTATAAATGATTTTAAATTTATGGTTTTACAAATTTACAATCTGCAGTTAATGTCTTCTCTGTAATTTTACACCTTATAAGCACAGCCCTGCATTATTGTTTTGACTCCATCACCTCAGAAATGTCGCTCTGCATCACTTTCACTTTCCTGCCTCATATGAATACTGCAGAAAATAAATGTGTTTCACAAGCAGAATAAAGTGTCTCTAAAGAAAATGATTTGTAAATATATGCAAAATGAATACTTACTAAAGAAGAATTTTTTAAACTGTTATTTGAATCCAGATCATGGATAGGAATATTTAAGCTGCCAACACAGTTATAGCTGCACTTATTTCAGCAGCATTAAACACTTGAGTTGCATGTTTTTATTGGAGTTGAACTGAACAGAACTGCCTGGACCTGCATTTTCACACCTCCTAACTACAGTCATTCACATACAACCGACTCTACTTTCATCAGTTAATCATTACATGTTGCAGAAGCTCTCAGTCTGGCAGCCAGACAGATAATAGTTCAGAAATTCATAGGAAAGTCAGCGGGGAAGGCAGCAGTTGACATACAAGCTGTGATTGTTGTGCAGATATTTGGCGTTATCATGTCGGGTTCTCTGGAAGACGCTTTAATGACAGACGACTCCTCCGACTCAGGTGTGATAGAGTTCACTTCCTGTCACTTCCACGGAATAATTAAAGCATGACAATGGACGCACTGTGTTTCACTGACATATTTTACAGCTAGGCGTCCTGATTCTAATCACCAAAGACTCATTCAGCTTCAAAATTTAACCCTTGAAATGCCAGTTTGTTTACATGATGCCGCAGTTGTTGCTTATGAAAAAAAAGATTTATTTTCTAGATGCGTGCTGAGAGAAAAGTACTTTTATTCGATTGTCACATTTGGGCATGTGTCAATGATAAACAACATTTTGATTTTTATTTCTTTTTTAGTTATATAATACCATCATTTTCTACTTTCAATTACTAATTTTTCATTTAAAAAAAATGCCCTAAAATGTCATATATTCAAATTATTTTCTACATTTAATGAGTAATTTTTTTTTAGCAACCATCAGTCCTGTTTAACCCTTGAAATGCCAGTTTGTTCACATTCTGTCACAGTTGTTTTTAGTGAAGCGTTAAGTGGAAAATTCACTTTTTTAAAATTTTCATAGTCACCAGCACAACACAGACTTTGATGAATTAATATTTTTTATGAATTGTCAGATTTTTTAATAAAACTCACACTCAGGACCCGAGAGGACAAAAAAAAAAAAAAAAAGCTCAATATCATAAACACAGCCATAAAAACATTATATATCAATATTAATTCCCACTTTAAGTAAGTCTGATTATTTAAGCAGCATCAGTATTGATCATAACTACCAAATATTTATTCACTTTTAGAATTTTAATCCTTTAAATGCCACTATTGGTTTTTTTAATATGAAAAAAAAACATTAAAATATTTCCATATACTAAGTGAGAAGAGATTATTTTTTTGCATGTACAAAAATAGAAGTTTTATTGAGTTTCAATGGGGATAGTCTTGTCTTTCAGGTCCCCAAGTGTAATGTTTTGCCGTTCACAGCATATTACGAGAGCAGAGGCTGACATTTTCCATAATCTATGCCCAGTAGCACAGTCAAAATGATCTAAAGACCTAAAAGTAAAGGACAAAAATGTGCACAAGGCTTGACAGTGATTCTGTGTGTTGGTTGTGATGACACACTGTAACTTTATGTGTGTGATGATTCAGATAAGAAAAGCAGAAAAGATAAAGGAGGTGTAAAACTTATCAACCATCAAATATAAAAGAGGACTCAGACACTCAGATATCCTGATTTTGGAAGGAATGAACAGAAACTGCTGTCACCATTCACAGGACTTCAGCTCAGAGAAATATTCTCTCATTAGCTCTCTCCAGCAGCCTCATGGGACAGCATCATCTGGCACATTTTACTAGTGCTGTTCGTGGAAAAACACCTAAGGTGAATTCCAGAAGAAACCAGCTCTTCCGTGAATCTATCCAACCATCAGCTACTTTATCTCATACAGCGTCGCATGAGGCTGAAATCTATCTAATCTGACAGGAGGCCGGTTACAACCTGGACAGGTTGAGAAACGGGATCTTTTTAAGGTGTTTTATGGTTACACTGATAGCAAGATAAAAAAAAAAAAACAAAAAAAAAACAAAACACTATCCTGAACCTGAGCCAGCTGTCCAGAGCTCTGAATTCACACAGAACAGACTTCTGTTTGTTTCCACTCTGACAGTCTTGAAGCCCGTAAAAACCAGAAGTGCCATTTTATATTCCACTAGAAAAAAAAAAGGGGGGGACTTGCGCACATATGTGGATTACGTATAGCTCTAATAATGGACCTGCAGTGGAAACACACCAACCACATGTGTCTGGCTCCTACAAGCAGCACTGAGGAACATCATAACCTCAGACAAGCTGCCTGCCAGCCTCTTATGTAAGTTTGGCATCTGAAACAGGGAACACAGAAGCAGCTCAGATGAACTGCTTTGATTTTACCGATAGCTGTAGCTACTGTTCTGCTCTACTTTGTTCCTGCAAAGGTTGAACATTCAGTTATAGTCAGAAACTCTGTGTCCTGAGACCAAACAGCAGCAGAACAACAAGCTTTCAGATCCTCTATTCGTCTGCAAAATGTGCTTACCGTATGAAAAGTAGTCAGTGTGCACAATTATTATGTAGTCATTGCTTTATTCCTACATTATTGGACTTTTTTTTTTTTTTTTAAAGTGACTGAAGTTTCTGTTTGCATTTGGTGCTAAAATAAAGCAGTAAAATACACAATATGCATCCTTTGAAGCAAACAATGCATTTTCTTTGTCGCCATACATTTGCAAAGCCAATTTTAGATTTATTTTATTATAAAAGATGAGTTATTTACATATGCATTTGCTAGCTCGCAGCCCCATTCATTAGAGTAGAGGTGTTAAACATAAGGCCTGTGAGCCAAAACTGGCCCGCTAGAGGGTCCAATCCGGCCCACAGGATGACTTTGCTAAGTGTAAAAATTAGAGGTGAAAATGAATACTTCCTGTGAAAATATTTAAAGACATTGAACATTGTGCAGTATAATGTGAGTCAGCAGCTTCAGTATGACTGAGTTTGGTTGAACCCTGTTGTTGATTCACTGATACAACTTTAATGCATTTTTTATGTATACATTTTTTACATTTACAAGGCAAGGGGACGACTTAACCTTCTTCCTTAACAGATCCCACTTTAGTTTGTGCCATGTGTCAGGATTATTACACAGATGTGGAAATGAATGGCAATTTAAAATAATTTCTCAATCTTGTCAAGTTGTAAAATACTCCATCATTCAGTTCCAGATACCTGTGACTAAATGTTTTGTTCTTTTGTAGATACTCTGATCAGTAAGTTGTGATACACAGATGATAAAGTGAGGCTTAATATTGTTGAAATTTCACTTATTTTGCTGAAGAAATTTCAATTTGTTCATAATGTTTTGTAAAAAGATAGTTCATTAAATGTGAGCATTTGTAGAATGTACTTTTTTGCACTAAAACAAAGGGAAAATGTGGATTTGTTGTCATTTATCGGTTATTATGCTGTGATTTTACTGGTCCAGCCCACTTGAGATCAAACTGGGCTGAATGTGGAACCTGGATTAAAATGAGTTTGACCCCCCCTGGTTTAGAATCACCAGTTAACCTCAGCATGTTTTTGGACTGTGGAGGAAGCCAGAGAACACGGAGAAAATCCACACATTCACAGGGAAAATGTGCAAATTCCACACAGAAAGATGCCAGGAAGGCCGGGAAGCGAACCAGGCATCTTCTAGCTGTCAGGTGACAGTGCTAACCACTGAGCCACCCAGCATCCTTTACTATGTGAAACACCACTACACAAATGTAAGAGCAGTATTACATAATGAATGAAAATTCAGATTTTGTGTGATTTATTGTTTTCTGACGTCTTATTTTCAATGTAATCTTTATGAGTTTAGCACTGTGCTCCATTTGTAGCTACACACCTGCTATAAAAATCAAATTACTATTATTATGATTGTATCACTAACTTGAATATTTCTCTGTAAATCAGCTTTAATTTCACTGCGTCATGTAAATTCTGTGGAAAATTTAAGTTTTTAAGTAGAATACAGTGACTCTGAATAATGTGACTTGCATACATCTACTAATGGACAACCTCCTATTCTCCACTATTTCAATAAAAAAATGCATTCCAAGTTAAAGTCCTGCAAAAATCCTACTCAAGTAAAGGTATACCATTATAAGGCAAGTGTAGTTAAAATAATAAATTAAGAGTACTATTACATATTGTTATATATAACATTATTAGAGAATTAATAGTGAATCAGCAGCTGCAGGTGGAGCTACTTTCAACTCCTCTGTATGTAGTTATATATACACAGGAAGAGCAGATAAATCTAAGAGTTTGTCACTTCGTCAATGGGAGAAGAAAGAAGAAAAAAGTTCTCAAACGGTAAACTTTTTTCCAGTTTTGGGACTTTTTCCTCTAAACTTTCATTTTGGTGACATATTGGAACATCTAATGAAATTAAACCACGTGAGCTGATTAGAAGTAAAAATCCTCATTTGGTGATGCTACTAATAACTCAGACATGTGAGACAGACTACACCCTGCTTTTTGTGAGAAGCCAAAAAGTTTGGAAGCTGCTGGTTTAATCTTTAAAATATGCGTGGTACGTTCAAAGTAGCTAAAGCTGTTAGATAAAAGTAGTGAAGTAGGAGATACAATGTTTCCCTCTGACATGTAGAGGAGGAGTAATATGAAGCAGCATGAAATGGAACTACTCAATAAAGCACATGGACCTTTAAATTATACCAGAACAGTGCTTGAGTACATGTACTTAGCTGCTTTCCATCACTGCGTTTGCATAATATAGACTGTGACTTTGGTTAGTTTCACATGTAAACAGACTTTGGAGTCCACTGCAGATTTTTAAGGCAGAGAACAGTTCACTTTGAGCTAAAGGTGTGGAAGACGTTTTGTTAACTCACTCACCTTTTAGTCGTGGCTGATCACACTGATGAACTTCCTTAAACACCGCTGTGACTAAAATAACCCAGCAGGGTTACAGAAACAGAACTGTGGAGAACAAAGAGACCAGGTTAGCTGAAAGTATTCATTTGGGTTAACTGTTCTCAGGAATTCAAACAATCCCTCACCTCTTGGCAGCTGGACTTTCTGAAGTGCTTGAAGCTGCTGATGCCAACATTAATGGCTCTGATGAAAATCCCACCAGCATGGTGAAGCCAGAGGATAGGAGTGCCTCAGAGGACAACTCGTCCTGGAATTCTTCATGAAAGTCCCACATGCTGGTGACAATTAACAGGAACCTGTGATGAACCAGAGCAGGGTCAGTGTGACACACAGGACAGACTCCATTATACACCCCTTCCACATTTAAAGCTAGATTTGTAAGTCACATCCTTATGGTGACTTGATGCTGCAACACCACTATGACACATCACGTATTGTGCAGAGTGTCTTCATTCTTCTAGCAGATCCCTCCAGTTTAGGACCCAGGAATCATTCTTAATTAGTCTTTCACTGTTACAGGGAAAGCAGGAGAACCCAAGTGCAGGCAGGTGACTAACGGAAAAAGATTTAGTCAAACAAATAACTAATCCAATACAGAAAAGGGAAAACAAACCAGGAGATAAACTAAACCACAACTAACACTAAAAGAAACTACACTACTAAACCTACAAAAACCACAAAACCAAACAGGAATAAACTGAACCAAACAACACAACAATGTACTTACAGAAACCAGGGGAAAACAGAACTAAGGGCTAGGCAGGCTCAGGGAATCCAGAAGCTAGGGGGGACCAAAACTGAAGACTGAAGACTGGGGAGTATCTAAGAACAGACAGGAGTTACACAGAGCCCACGAGAGGGAAATCCAGGATGGGGGAATCTGTTGAGTCCAAGGGGCTGAAGCTGACAGGAGGTAGAAGGCTTGGTGGGGAGAAACTGAATCCATAAAGGGATGTGAATCTATGATCCAGCAGGGAGTGAATGGAAGGACAGAGCTTAAATAGGTGGAGAACAGGTGAATGGTGTGAACTAATTACTGCAGCTGAAACTCATTGCAGTAATCAGCAAGACAGAGTGCAGGCAGGTGAAGCAGGGAGAGAGAGACAGGAGGCAGAGAGACAGACAGAGGGAGCCAGAGAGAGACAGAAACAGATGAGGAACAATGGGAGAAAGAAGGAAAAAGAGAGAAAAGGAGGAAGAAGAGCAGAAGCTGCAGCAGGATCATAACATTCACTCAGTAAACAGTGCTGTGACTCACTAGAGGAACTATGCAACCTGAAGATCTGAGGTGCAAGATACCCCATAGTGGTGTCTTCTAAAACAAGCACACTACAATGCTGTCATTTTTGTGCTTCTTCTTCTATTTCATAATTCCATATGCTGAAGAAAAATAGTCCAGGGCTTCTGTAGTTTTAGGTGTCTTGTCAACAGGTTTACAGAAGCTCACTTAGGGTTGGTCTTCAGGGAAAAGTCTTTATGAGTTGCAGGGAGGTCACTGGTTGAGTGGTGGAGTCAGATCCAGCTTGGATAATACAACTAAAGTGCCTTATCTGTCTGTGGCTTAGACTGACAGTGAGGGTTAGAAAGTGAAAGTGCATCTACTCCATCTGGTGGACATGTTGCAGAATTCACATCTCAGTAAAAACCTCAGAAACTAAACAAGCACCCGCAACATCCAAAAACAAACATCTGTATTAAGGCTGGCACGATGTTGGAAAAAGCTGACATTCAATATTTAGGCTATACATTGCCTTTGGAAAAAATCAATAAATACAGGAACTTTCACCAGACAACCGGAACAAATATTCATTTTACATGGGTGATTCTGTATAACGGTGTAACACTGGAAAAGACATCCAAAGTTGTTTTTTACTTTGGATGGCATTCAGACCAGGATTTCTAATCCTCATACAGAGGTTTGTTGAGCTGATTTAAATGGTCAAACAAATCAGTTGTGTGTCTCGTGTAACCACAACAATTTCAATACGCCAGCAAAAGAGGAAGTCTTTTCAGTCAACGTCTTAGTTTCTGTAGCTGAATCAAAGCCACACAGCTGATGTTGTTTTGTTCTGCAACCAGATCTTCCTTTTCAGTGTTTCTCTCCTGTTCCTCACTCTCATCATGGATGTCAAGAAACTCAGTGCTTTCTGAATAAAGTTTTAGACAAACTAAGTGAATCAAAGTCTTTAAATCAGAGAAAATTCTGTTACTTCAGACAAAAAGGCTTGTTTTGTTATTTTTTTGTATCAAGCAGCAAAATAAAGATGCAACATGAGAGTTTGAGTTAATTTGCCGTACTTCCCATCACACTACGGACTATTAGCATTGAGTCTCTATTGTCTAAATGTAAAATCAAACACACCGTGCTAATCAGATTGAAGGTCCTTTTAATGAGCTGAGTATCATTTCCTGGTGGTCTGTGAACATGAAGTAGTGTAACTTCTCTGTGGTCTATGAGGCATTTGACCAGTAAATAACAGCCGTCTGTGTCTGTAATCTGTGAGGAGAGTTTGTCTGATATCAGTCTTGCTACTCCCCTTGCTTTTCCCCTGTCATAGGAGGAGTAATATGAATTTTTGAATCCCATTTTATGCAACTTTTCATGCTCTTTGAGTGACAAGTGTGTTTCCTGCCAGAAAATGATATCTTGCTTTTCTCTTTTTCTCAAGCTTCAATGAGGTCCTACTTTACGTGGTGTAAATGTGCTGAGGGCTAGTTTACCTGATTACCTCTAATAATTTTAATTTTGAGGGGAAAAATATGAGATGATCTTAATATGCATTTTGTAAAATAATCTATCAAAAATTACCAATCATATTTTTACAATACACAAATAATATCAATTGATGGTGACAATATTACTTTGAGTAATATTGAGTAGCTTGGTAATATGGGGATGATTTATTAAAAGAACATTACTTACCAGTTGCAAAAGTTCATGAAAAGTGCTGCTCCTGTCAACATTTTCACCATCAGATGTTTTTTGTAAGAACATTTTGCATTCTGAAGGGAGATTTCATTGATTTTTGTCTGATGTCTCACTCATCATTTTGATATATATTTAGTTTTCCATTTTCAACTTTCAGATTATGTCAGATTAAACCGATTTAGAGCACATTTCTTTGTAAATCTGTTATAATTCCAAATATTAGGTTCTGCAGTAATGTCATGAATAGTTGAATACAGTAAAAATGTAACAAAATACTTGAATTAGTCCTTTCTTTCTGTATAAGACTATAAATATGTTTGTTTTTTTGACCTGCTGAGGCCAACATTTACTTACAGTAATCATATTATACCTGGATTTACAGGACTAACACTTACAAAGGAGTCAGGGAATAAAGGATGGTACTTAAAAACACTCAATCTGTATAGTTTATCTATTCAAATACTTGAATCCACAAGTTAATGTTTAAATTATTTAACATGACCAGGGTCAATGTATTATGTAGAAACTATGCTGTTTAGGTAATCAATACTGGGTCCGATATGTATTCAGTAAAGCATATTTATTCTAGTCAAACACCAATAGTGTTTCAGAGAAGAAAAGGAGATAAACTTGACCTGTAGATTGCTGAAGGAAATTTCTCTGTCCAGGTCAGTGAGGCAGAGCAGAGACAGGAATGAGGGCTGGAATCTTCCTGATACGGACAAGAATCCAGATAATTAGGTGTTTTTCAAGCATCTTTAGTGACGCTTCAGCAATATTTAACCTTTAACCAATTAGGTATCTCAGTATATGAATGCTGACCTCATTTAAAAAGAAATTTCATGCCATTTGCTTGTCAGATTTGCATTTTTTGATCCTTGTCATCTAAAAAATAAAAGCTATGCAACACAAAAGTGCAATTTCTATTTGTTTTTATCTTTGTTTTGGTTTCTATCTAATTTAAAAAGTACTAAGAGGAGTAAAAATACATGGATTCCAGGAGCACAAAGTGATATCAGCACATGTTTGTTTATGAGCTTGCTTTTAATGAGGCTTTGACAGATGAATCTTCAGGTGATACAGTCCAGTGCAAGACCCTACTGCATCTGGAAAGCCTTGTTTTTCCATCAACAACCACATATGAAATCACATTCCCATAGGAAGGAACTGGAAACTACCAAGTAAGTGGTCACTTTTTGTGAAAAACTAATGAAGGAATTTTAATAACATTAATAAAAAACAACAGTATGTCAGGTCTTAAGTACAAATGACCAACAAAAGTACACTAAAAAAGGCAAAAGCTTGCAACAGTTTATTAACAATTCTGAAAACATGAACAAATCTGAATACATTTATGCTATCAACTGCCAAAACAGGCTAGTCAGCAAAACAAAAACCACCTCGACAAAACAAACAACATCTGCATGGACAGTAGGAATTACTGAAGCAGCAAAAATCTGTTTTTAAAAGCTATATCTCATCAATATCTTGCTCCATGCTGTCAGTGTTATTGGCTGGAGGAGGGTGGAGATGCTGCCTCGGCATGAGCTCCTCCTGGAGAGTCTCTGGGACCGAGACTGGATGCAGACGCATAAAAACCAGCCTGGAATCCTGCAGCAAACACAAGGATAATTATTACACAACATGCCAACAGCTAAAGCGTCCTGGAAGCATAATAATGTTTAACAGAAAGAGAAGCAGCCACTTACAGCCGGAGCTGCTGGTTCAGGTGGAGGAGTCGGATGAACACCACCAGGCTGGAAATGAGGGAACATCAGGGCTCCACAGAGGCCGTCGCCGTACAGCCCGGCAGGTAGAGGTGGAAGCCACGGCATGCTGAAGGGGAGGTCTGGAGGAGCAGAGTAGCTGCTGGGGTAGTAACCTGGCATCCTGAACGGGAAGTGAATAAAAGGCAGAGGTGCAGTCTGCCCAAATTCACCACAGTAAGAGGAATCTGGAAGGAAAATAAACTTTCATTTAACAAGGAGGGCCAATGAGAGCTGGCTCTATTTTAGTAAAACACCCTGAGCACAATATATAAACTGATAAAAGTAAAAATCAGACCAAAGACATTAATCCAAACACAACAAAAATTCAAAGAAAACACAAGCATTCACACTGTTCTGGGATTTAATGAGATTAAAATGTAATTTTACGCTCTAAAAACTACTTCAACTGACCAGTTCCCACCAATTAATTAATTAATTGTATGGTTGTAAGATGGAAAATATATACTCTACTGCTTATCTTTCAAAAATAAGGACATTTCTAAGTGACCCCAAACTTTTGAACAGTAGTGTACATGAATTAAAGTTGCTCTACATTAGTTAAAGTTGCTCTATTTTATTTAAAGTTACTCAAAAATGACTTAAAGTTGCTCTACATTAGTTAAATTTGCTCTGTAGTATTTAAAGTTGCTCTATATTAGCTAAAGTTGCTCTAAACTGACTTAAAGTTACTTCATATTCGTTAAAGTTGCTCCATATTAGTTAAGGTTGACCTACACTACCGGTCAAAAGTTTGGGGTCACCCAGACAATTTCATGTTTTCCATGTTTTTGGTGATTTTGGTGGTCTAATCATCAATGAGCCTTTCAACACCATTAGCTAACACAATGTAGCATTAGAACACAGGAGTGATGGTTGCTGGAAATGTTCCTCTGTACCTCTATGGAGATGTTCCATTAAAAATCAGCTGTTTCCAGCTACAATAGTCATTTACCACATTAACAATGTCTACACTGGATTTATCATTTATTTAATGTTATCTTCATTGAAAAAAAACTGCTTTGACTGATTTCTAAGTGACCCCAAACTTTTGAATGATAGTGTACATTTACTCATTAATATAAACCTTCTAAGTTACAAACATGATTTTGATGGGTTGACATAGAACTTGATATTGTGTGTAATTTACACTTAAATTTCTGCATTAGTTGATTTTTAAAATGAAATTCAAGCTGAGGTAACTAAATTAAACTAACTTTATAACTTCATTTTTCTTTGCATTAGGTTTACAATTTCAAGTCCCCTCCTCTGTCTTAACATTCCTGGAGAATTTCAGATAGTTCA
Source organism: Amphiprion ocellaris (assembly GCF_022539595.1). NCBI lineage: Eukaryota > Metazoa > Chordata > Actinopteri > Pomacentridae > Amphiprion > Amphiprion ocellaris. The sequence goes on along the minus strand of NC_072780.1, from coordinate 31,235,602 downwards.
GACTGGTAATTAAAAGTACTCTTGGTTGTTAGGAATTCCCTTTACTCAGTGGAATGTGATTGTTGAACATAAGTTCATGAAAAATTGCTATTAACTAAGACTGACTATTGCAAATGGTTGCCTGATTTTTTTGTTTCAAAAAATGGTAGAAGATTGTAAAGTTCAAAAACTGTGAAAACTCAAAACAAAAGGAAACGGTTGTAAAATATTCTTTTTTTTTTTTTTAAGCATATTTATTCAATATAGCAAAACAATGTTTTGGGGTCCCACACTGTAAGACAATGAATTACTATTTATAAAATACAGACTTTTTTGAATGTGAACATTATGTGATATAATCCGTAGTTTAACGAAACAGGAAAATCTTTACAGTAAAAACTAATTTTGAAAATAAGTTTATAATTAACAGCTGAAACAATTGTTTTAACAGCTAATCATCAAATGTTTTACTGCTTTTCTTGTTCATATTTTTAAATTTCCCTGATGATGCATCAATAAAATTGTCTTACCTTAGAAAAAATAAGCATTTTTAATTTATATTCAAACTAATTAATAAAAAAAAGAAAGGAAAAGTAAATAATTTGTAATTCTTAGATTAGACTACATATGGCATTTTAACCTCCATTATTAATCTTTTAAATTTACTCTTTTGCTTGTTATTAATTTTACTCCCAATGCATAAAATATAACTGTGTAAAATGGAGGCAGAGAAAGGATTTAAACTGCATTATATTATTATATTAAATCAAAACATATATTTAAAAGGATTATGTTAGATATTTTAACAATACAAATGAAAACATGTTGCTTATATGAGCAGGAACAACTTCATTTTTCTACTCAGACTATGATTCAGTTTCTATGGCTGTAGCTGCCAGGTCGCCATCTTTGTTTTGGTTCAGGAGCAGTGACACCTTGACCTAAAGTTAGCTTAGCTTAGTTTGGTTAAAAAAATACAGAAAACTGTCGTAAAATATGTCTTCTTGTGTAAATTATTACTGTTACTTTTTAAATCTCATCTCCTGTATAGGCCCAGTTTTGGCTGTCTTATTAAATTCCCTCTCCTTTGAAATACAAAGAAAGATTTTGAAATCAAGTTTAGCTAACTTTAGCTGAAGCTGTAGCAGTTTTATGCTAAAACAAAGAGGCTACAGCTAAAAAAAAAAAAAAAAACTAAAACAAAACTTAAGAAGCTGGTAAATAAATGAGATTATTACAGCTCATATTGAAAGGATTTTTTTAGTGTCTCCCATAATATTTTTTGTTAGATTTTTTGGTGCTTTGAATAAAACAATTCATTCTTTGTTGTTTTAAAAAGTTAGCAAGCAAAAAACAACTTTGTCAGTGCAGCAACCTTTAGACAAATTCAACTTCATTAACGGTGATTTCACATTAAATTAGAATTAAATTAAATTAAAACCACTAACTTACTAAAAGATGGAGGTTTCTCCCTGGAAACGGGCACCTCTCTGCTGTCAGCGCCGGTCACCTGTTCTCCTCCCGCCTCCCCTCCAGAAGGCGGGCTCACCGGTCCAGATGTAGCCGACGGCCGAGCGCCTTTTTCCCGGGCGGCGCTGCTGGAACTCCCCTTTGTTCCGGTGCAGGTGTGGGGTCTATGCTGCTTTTTCTGTCCGTCATCCACGAGGTCTCTCTGCATGGCGGTGATCTGGGACCTCTGCGTGTTCAGGCTGCACTTCCAGCAGTCGCACCGGAGGAAAGGGCAGCTCCTGGTGTGGCCTTTCTTCGGGACCAGGACGCCGTGGTGCCGGCAGCGAGCGCACTTCGGCTGCCGGGGTTCCTCTTTGGACAGAGACATGGAGCTAAAAATATTTTTTTAAAACAAACAAACAAAAAAAACCTCTGCTTATTACTGTTGCCGAGTCCTCTGTGAATGGACCAGGTGGCCTCACACATTTGACCCCGTCTGAACTTTAAAAAAAAAAAAATTTAAAAAAGTATCATTTTAGTGGTGGGAAAATGTGACTGGCAGGTTCTCAGTCTAACCCACAGCTGGCCCTGCTACCAATATTTAACCCCAATTTAAATTCACAAAATCTGACATTCCGCCACTTTGTAGTTACAAATATTTGACTTTTCAGTGAAATTTGCCTCACAAACTAACTTTACATTTTAAAATTTTGCGCAAAATTTCAAAATAGTTTGTAAGAATCTAAAGCTGGGTTGTTGTTAGCATCTTGACACAGTGAGTAATAGATTTGAATCTAAAAATTGTACAAATTTTAATTTCTATCTGAGTTAAGTTAATTAAATAGGAGACACAATGAAAGGATTTTTATAGGATTCCAGGGTGTCGTCTGTGGATGCACCAGGTGGCCTCACACCTGGTGCACTGACCCCATCTGAACTTCACTTAAAAAAAAAAAAAAAGTATCATTTTCAGTGGTGGGAAAATGTGACTGACAGACTCTCAGTCTAGTCCACAGCTGGCTCTGTTACCAATATTTAGCCTAAATTAAAACTAAATCTGACATTCCACCACTTTTCAGTTAGAAGTATTTCACTTTCCAGTAAAATTTGCCTCACAAACTAACTCTACATATTAAATTTTTGCACAAAACTTCAAAATAGCTTGTAAGAATCTAAAGCAGAGGTGTTGTTAGTATCTTGACACATTGAGTGTTAGATCTGAAACTAATAATTGTACTGTTTTCAATTCATATCTGAGTAAAAACAACAAAATTGGAGACACATGCTCTCTGCGAAGTTCAATCATCAGTCCACATTCATGTCACTGACTGCTAACTAGTTTTACCAAATCTGCAAGGAATTAGTCTAATTTAGGAAGACTAACAGCTACAATCATTTACACATGACTGGAACAATAGACTCAACAGACTCTCTGTCTGTCTGTCTGTCTGTCTGTCTGTCTGTCTGTCTGTCTGTCTGTCTGTCTGTCACTATACTGCACAAAGGTTTTCTAATCATCAATGAGCCTTTCAACACCATTAGCTAACACAATGTAGCATTAGAACACAGGAGTGATGGTTGCTGGAAATGTTCCTCTGTACCTCTATGGAGATATTCCATTAAAAATCAGCTGTTTCCAGCTACAATAGTCATTTACCACATTAACAATGTCTACACTGGATTTATCATTCATTTAATGTTATCATCATTGGAAAAAACTGCTTTTCTTTCCAAAATAAGGACATTTCTAAGTGACCCCAAACTTTTGAACGGTAGTGAATATTTATTTCTTGTGTGTTTTTATTCTTTATTCTTATTATTCTTATTGTTTCGGTCCGGAACAGATGCTCATTTCATTTCACTGCACATTTTACTGTGTATAATTGTGTTTGTGACAAATAAAGGTCTTGAATCTTGAAAAGGGAACTTTATATTGAATTGATGCAGCCTGCCCTGAGACTGAATTTCTGCAAAGCTGTGTTAATGTGAAGCAAAGACATCCTGCAGTCCATAAATCTTTAGATTTTAACTTGGTTATTGCACAATTTTAGAATTATTTCAGAGTACAATTAAAATGTGTATGAGCTGGGGCAACAATAATATATCTACTACACAGTTACTGAGTTATTCTGCTTAATTGTTACTTTTGATATGTACAATTAGCTGGCAAATGTATGCACTTTTATTTAAGTCAATTTATGATTGCAATTTTAATATGGTGGTAATTAAATTTTCATCGCTGTCTGTCAGCAGCTTTACATATTTGGATTTTACACAAAACCTAGGAACAGCTTGTAAGACTCTAATTTGTGGTTTTATGACAGCATACTAATTAAATTTTCAGTTTGGCACAAATGTTTATACGGTGATGCATGGGCATTAATAACGCAATAATAATAACAACACACCTTTAATTTAACCACTGAGATATTCTGCCTCACTGTTAACACGTGCGCATTTATATAAGTCATCTTTTGATTTTAATTACTCTGCCAAGGAATGCGGTGGAGTTCTGTGACGATCCATCTGTCTGTCTGTCTGTCTGTACACAACATTACTCAAAAATGGACTGATGGATTTGAATGAAACTTTCAAGGAAGGTCAGAAATGACACAAGGACCAGGTGATCAAATTTTGGCAGTAATGCAGCTTATAGTCTGGATCCAGGGATTTGTTAAAGATTTCTTTATCATTGCGAGATAGCATCACTGTAACTATGACAATAAGTGAACGCTACGTCACATGATCGCGATCCTACTATAAATTCACCACTGTGGACTTACTGGGACTTATCCAACAAGGACTGAGCAGCCTTGGCAGAGTAATGTGCTCTCTGAGTGCTTTTTTATTTTACATTGTAGTGTTAAATATAATGTGAATATTTCTTTCATCTTTGTACATCAGCAACTTTGCATGTCAGGATTTTATACCAAACCTAGGAACTGTTTGTAATTGATTATGTATTGAACTGCATAACAGCACGCTGGGCTTAAATATGGCATAAATACAGCTCACAGTAATGCATGAGCTATGGCAACACTAGCAATAATATCATGCCTATAATAAAATCAGTGAGTTATTCTATGCTATGTTTTTGCCAATAAAACACAGATACATTTATTTAGATCAGCTCTGATTTTAATTTTATACTGGGGTGTAATATTTGAAGATTGAAATCCTTCTTCCTTTTGTGCGCATTAACAACTGCTGAACTATTCTTTGGTAAATTTCACACACAAGAAGTATCCCATGAAAATGTTAATGTAAAACACAGCTATAGATGAAAGCTGAAAATGAACAACAGCTGTAAACTCTCTGTGCTGCACATCAATGTTAAGTTGCATAAAAATGAACTAAACTGACATTAGCATTAGTGAACGGCTGCACTCTGCCTCGATCAGACCAATAAAATGAGTCAGAAACCATTGTTTAAGCACTAATAATTTTCTGAAATCTGTTGTAGACAGAATACAAGTGCAAATATGCTCCACGTTAGTATATCTGACAATATCAAAAGAATAAAAGTGGAAACAAACGTCAATGGAAGAATTTTAAACTACAGCCTTACTAAAGAATTAACTGGAAACTAAAAAGTGAGGCACAAATTTGATTTACAGCAACATCTGTAGTAATATATGAGTAGTTCTAATGCAAAACCAGTCCTATATAACCGATACTGACAGACAAAATTAAAAATGTGTTGCCTTTAAAAGTATAGTTTTTCCAAATTAGCAGTCCGTGGTAATTCAGATTCATCTATTATGTGATATATGACCCATTCTTATCAGATTTATGTATGACGTGTCAAAATTACAATAAAAAAACGAGAGAAAACATTCATTTCCATGTTTATTTACATAGTGTAAGGTGTTCACCATTTTATTATAAATACACCGTTTTAAACAAGGCTTGATGACCCTCACTAAAATACATCCTTCAAACCTTTTAAAACATAAACAAACACACACAAAAAAAGCTTTAATTGATACAACTATTTCAGTTTTTGCACCTTTTTAAATGTTAGTAAATCATGCAAAGCGGAAGTATAGAGTACGAAAATAAAACGATATAGCTCTAATGTGTCGCTTTACAAAGAAAAATCAAAAGTATATGTAGTGTAAAATACAAATACTGGGTCTGGTGCAAAGCTTAAAGATCTTTCTCAAAGAAATGTTAATTCATGGCTTTCAGCAGTAGCGCTCTATAGAGTTATGAATATACAGTACATACATTACATGTCTGTGAAGAAAAAAAAACATCAGAATAATGTAAATCTTAGCTAATACACATTCAAACCTTATATTTTAGCCCTGTGTGACAACCAGATTTGTGACGATACACTGTGATATACTGTACTGGACAGTAAAAAGGCTTACCTGAAAACAGTTATTATTACATTAAGGGGAGAAATGCTTTTTCAGTCATGCATCAGTCAGTTTACAGCGTTTTCACTGCACCATCTCACGATACTCCCAGTAAAGTGTTCGACAGTATTTTGCAGGCACTTACAAAGCACAATTTAGGCCTTAATATGATGCGACTTTCAGAATGGTCTGCTGTTAAAAGAATCTGATAAAACATTATGTGAGCGAGTGTGTTGCATAAAGTCCTCGATTACAGTGATGGTCAGAGTCCAACTTGATGCCAATGGTCTCTGGAAGACATCTGAACGAAGAGCTGGAGGCGATTTCTGCAACAGAAAATTGGACGAAAAACATTAGATTCATTTAATGACACAGGTAACAACTTTAAAAGCAATTAAATGAAAAATGTGTCTCTTCACGTACCTTTTAAAGTGTCCAGAAAAGCAGTAACTAGTATGTGTTGGTCTTGAAGTTGGATGTGTTAGGTCCAGAAGTGTCAGATGGTGTTAATGGTCATATTTAGTGATATTATCCTTTCATCCGCTGTCTTTGATGTTCCTTTCACAAGGTTAGCTTGTTGCTTTAAATCCAGCTTTTTGACAGACCATTGGGAATGAAATGGAGTTTAGATATTGGTATTTGCGGCAGTGTAGCCCAGGAGAGAAAAGATCTTGAAGCTTGGCATTCTTAAAGCAGACTCTTTTAGTGTTATTCATCGTCGGGAGACTCCATATTCTGCTCTGCAGAGTGGCTTTTTGTCTTTCTTTAGCTTACATTTTTTTCTCAATATTCAAAAATATACACATGTACAGCATTTTTAGTTTGTACATCCAATTTGGTTCTCTTTAACAGACTATGGGTCATGAACACTTTTGGTTAAAGTGTCACAGTATTTAAAGAAGATGAAATCATGTTTGTGGAACACTGAATGATAGCCAGCTTTAACAATCAAAAAAATATCAAGTACACTTGAAACGCTTGTGATATATAATGAATAAACTGCTGCTGCGTATGCGACTGCTTACAGTACATACTCAGAAAGTCTGAAGAGAAAGCATAACTAAAAGTAAATATGAAATATACATAAACAAAGTGATTCAACTTGTAGAAAATTAAATACTAAAAGTCTTGTAACAACCCCATGCAGAGCAGAATAAAGGCAGTCTTTATTCCACTGAGATTTAGGCATCTGGTGAGCTTTGTGGTTTCACAGCACATCCTTCTCTGAGACAATCATTCTTTAACTTTAATATCGGCGGCCGTAGCTTGGTGAACCGTACGAAGTTGAAGAGAAGGTTGTTGTGAAACTCGATCCTGTGGCGTCAAAACTGCCTCTTCTGGAGCCGGACCTGGAACCGGTCCTTGATCCAGAGCGGGACCCAGTAGCAGAGCCGGATCCACTGATACTGTAGGGACTGTAAAGGCCTTTGCTTGACTGAGATGATGCTTCCAGCAGCCGCAGACCTGTCCCCTCCTCTATCATGCTTCTGTCCATAGCGTCCTTGTAGGAGATCTTAAGCTTGGTTTTCGGGCATGTGAGGTATTTTGAATAAGCGCTAACATCTCGTAGCTTCTGTGCAGTGCGAGCATCTAAGGTGCCCTTCTTCACGGCGTCGTCAATGGAGACCCTGTTGGTAGCGTCTGGTTCGATTAACCCACCGGTGAGATACTGGACCTCCAGGAATCGCTGTCCAGCCTCATAGTACAGCCATCCTTTCTTCAAAGCTTGGGCTGCGGACATTTTGGTTTTGGTTCTGGGATCTTCAAATCCATTGTATGCCTTTTGGGCCAAAGTGATGCGATCCACCATGATTTTATCTACGAGCTGTTTATTCATTGCGTCTGTAACAGTGAATTTCTCGCCGGTGTTTGGGTCGATGATGCCTCCTGTGCAGGCCTGAGCTTCCAGCAGCCTTTGGCCTGTGATATTGTCCACCAGGTTTCTGTGAATGGCCTCTGTGACCGACACCTTCTCCAGAGTATCGGTGTCTAAGATTCCAGCCACAGGTCCAGTTTCTTCTGTGGGGTCGTTCCATGTGGTTGCTGGTGTTTTGATAGAAGGTACTGGGCTCATCGGGTAGGAGGAAGAGGAGCCGAAGGAGGAAGAGCGTGATCTGCTGCCGCTCATGTTTCCAGAGAGCATGTCTGCAAATTCTGTGATGGACAGCGTTCCTGCTCGATACTGATCAAGAGCTGACTTATCAATCAGGCCCCTTGAGATGGCGTCATCAATGTCATACTGCCGACCAGACCTCCTATCAATGATCATGGACTTCACAACTCCGTCAGACGAGGTGATGGTGATCTCCTCCCATTCACACTCCTGCTCTGCAAGCTCCAGGTAGGTCTGGTGGTCAATAAGTCCTTTCTGATAGGCCTCGTACACCGACATCTCTTTGCCGGATTCTGGATCGACAATGACGACCCTTCGTTTGCGAACAGAAGATTTGGACGACGTCTTCCTCTCGCGCTTCTTTTCTTTCAGCAGCAGCAGAGCGAGGCCAGTCTCTGGGTCTGTCATACATCTCTCCATCAGCTGCAGGTAGGTGAGGTTTTCCTCAGTGTTGGGGTCAAAGAAGCCCTTGGTGTCATCAGACGGGTCAGTGAGGATCTCATTCATTTCCTGATCAAAGAGGCCACGTTCGTACGCTGTTTCAACTGGCAAACGGTGGCTCTCCTGAGGATCAATTATTCCACCTGTAGCAATCTGAGCCTCTAGCAGACGGATGCCATGGTCTTTCAGAATGAGTCCCTTTTTCATGGCCTGGAAAAGAGAGATTACCTTTCCAGAATAAGGGTCCTTGTAACCTGTGACTGCTCGTTCAGCTGAGAGGAGTTTGTCCTTAAACTCTGGGCCAACAACACCCATTTTTACAGCTTCATTGACATTTAGTTTCAGGTTCTTGATGGGGTCAATCACATAACCTGTGGCGGCTTGAGCCTCGAGGAGCTCAAAGGCAGTCCCTGGTCTGATCATGTTCTTCTTCATTGCTTGGTAAATAGACAGCCGGTCTTTGCTAGATTCTACAAACACACCAGCAATGCAGCTGGTTCCCTCCAGGTATTTCTTCACGTCCCTGCTGACTTCCTCCACAGTGATAACACCCTCAGTGAGTTCATTGTAAGTCTTCTGGTCAATAATCTGCGAGCGGAGCAGCTCATCCACAGTGATTTGCTTTCTGAGACCCTTAAAGAGAAGCCTTCTGTCTGCCAGCGAAAGCAGCCGCAAACCGCTTTCTTTATCAACTCTGCATCTTTTCAATAGTTGAGCATAAGACTGCTTCTCATCAGTTGTTGGATCAGTGTAACCTCGCACATCAGTGGTAGGTTCGGATATTCTGTCGAGAGTCTCCTTGTTGATGTATCCACGCTGCATGGCAACATCAATGGGGAGGTGGAAGTAGTATTCAGGATCCATCAGCCCTCCAGTGGCATTCTGGGCTTCCAAAAGCCTCAAGGCATAATCTTCTGGGATCAGATCTTTTTTCATTGCTTGGAAGAGAGAAATCACTTTTCCACTGTATGGATCTTTGTAACCTGTAACTGCTCTCTCGGCAGAAAGGAGTTTATCATGAAGCTCAGGACCCACGAGCCCCTTGCGTACAGCTTCATCAACTGTTAAAAGTTCATCTTTTACTGGATCAATCATGAATCCTGTTGCTGCTTGGGCCTCAAGGAGATTCAAAGCAACTTCAGGCGTAATCTTTCCGCTCTTCATCGCCTGGTAAATGCTGATCTTTGGAGGACTATCTGACATGATTCCAGCAATGCACCCGGTGCCAAAGAGGTACTGTTTCACCGATGGCATTTCCATCACCTCACGAATGGTCATCTTCTCCTGTTTCAGGAGGTTGTATGTGTGCAAGTCAATGATTCGAGAACTGTACAGCTCCTCAATAGTCACTCTTCTCCTGATAACATCACATGACATGCCCTGCTCAGTCTTTAGAGTCTCCCTTTGTTCAATGATTTCAATGATGATGATTAACATTCTATCCTTTGTAATTTGTCCCAGGCGGTACTGCTCCAGAAGACGGCGTCTCTCCTCTTCTGGAAGCATATTCGAGTTCATGACTTCCCAAATGGTCATACTCTTTCCTGCAAAGCTCTTGTGAGGGATCTCCACTTGAGTGTTAGCCAGGTCTGACTGGGCTTGTTCCTCCGTGTACTGATAAGATTTCTCGACAGGAGCAGGAGATTCGACCTTCGACAGAGGCAGGTAACACAGGCCAGTGTTGGGATCTCTGATGCACTTTTCCAGCAGCTGCTTGTAAGTTACGCTTTCATTGGTGTTGGGGTTGGTGAAGCCTTTCACGTCACCTGAGGGTTCATTGAAGGATTTAGACATTTGTTTGCTGAAATATCCACGCTGAATGGCCACATCGTTGGGAACACGATGACTGCTGATGGGATCAATTATCCCTCCTGTAGTAAACTGGGCCTCCAGAAGAGGAATGGCATGCTCCCTCAACACAAGCTCTTTCTTCATGGCTTGGAGGAGAGAAATCTTATTGCCTGTGTATGGATCTTTGTATCCTGTCACTGCTTTTTCAGCTGATAGGAGTTTCTCATGAAGCTCAGGACCAACAACTCCAGCCTTTACAGCGTCATCCACGGAGTATTTCAAGTTTTTGACAGGATCAGTGATGAAGCCAGTTCCAGCTTGGGCTTCAAGTAGACCCAACCCAGTGTTTTGTTGTATAACATTCTTTTTCATTGCTTGATATATGCTCAGCTTTTCATTTGAATCTGCCATGGTGATGCCATCAATGCGGTCTGTACCCTGCAGGAACTTCTTGACTTTATCAGTGTCACCGACTTCTTTTGGTGTCTTTTTACCCTGTTGGAGTTGATCGAATGTTGCCTTATCGATGATGTTGGAATGAAGTAATGAGCTGGCAGTGACTGGTGACCTAAGACCTTCAAAACAGGCCTCTTCTTTAGATTTGTCCTCTTTTTCATCAACCATTGTTATTACAATCTTTATCAGCCTTTCAATGGTTACCTGTCCCATTCTGTACTGGCGGATCAGTTCTATTCTCTGTTCCTCAGTGATGTACTCGGAGTGAATGATCTCCCAGATTGTGACCTTTCTTCCTTTGAAAGGTCCATATTCCAGCTCCATGGTTGCTTGGTTCAAGGCCTCTTTTGTTTTAGCCTCTGTAATCTGTTTCTCTTCTTTTGGCTTTGGGGCCTTCTTTGAGAGGGGGAGCAATGGGAGCCCAGTTTCTTTGTCTGTGATACATTTATTCATGAGCTGTGCGTAGGTTGCATCCTCCTGTGAGTTGGGATCATAAAACACCTTTGTTTCATCAGTGTTTTGGTTCAAGGTCTTGCTTATTTCCTCATTGAAATATCCACGCTTGCAGGCAACCTCATGTGGGACACGGTAGCTTTTCATGGGGTCAATAATTCCACCTGTTGAAAGTTGTGCTTCTAGCAGACGGATGCCATGGTCTTTCTTTATGAGGCCTTTGTTCATGGCTTCAAACAGAGACACTGTTTTTCCTGTATATGGATCTTTGTAGCCGCTGACAGCTCTTTCTGCTGACAGAAGTCTTTCATGAAGCTCTGGACCAACAAGACCCGACTTAACGGCTTCATCCACAGGAACACGCTCATTTTTAACAGGATCAATTACAAACCCAGTGGCTGCTTGAGCTTCAAGAAGATTCATGGCTGTCTCTGGTGAGAGCAATTCTTTTTTCATAGCTTGGTAGAAAGGCATTTTCTCTTTGGTGGGTTCATTCAACAGTCCAGCGATGCTTGGTGTTCCTTGCAGCGCTTTCTTCACAGGATCCATCTCAGAGATCTCTTTGACTGTTACTTTTCCATTACTCAACTTGTTGAACAAATCTTTGTTTATGATCTTGGACTCCAGCAGTTCATTGGCAGACACCGGAGCTCTCAAACCACTGAAGACATTTCCATTGTTCTTCTCTTTGTCTTCCACAACAGTGATGACAATTTTGATGATCTTTTCCACTGTGATCTTGCCAGTCTTGTACTGACGAATCAACTCTCTTCTTTGCTCCTCAGTGAAATACTCTGAATTTATGACTTCCCAAATGGTGACAGTTTTTCCTTTGAATCTTCCAAAAGGCACGTCAACGTTTGATTTGCTGAACACCTCTTTAGTCTCCAGATCTGTGTAAGTTCTCTCAGTCTGAGCAGCTTTTTCTGTCACTGGTAATATCAGCAGGCCGGTTTCTGCATCCTTAGTGCATTTCTCCAGCAGTTGTTTGTAGGTGAGTTGCTCCTGAGTGCTGGGGTCGATGAACAATTTGCAATCATCACTTGGATCGGTGATTTTCTTGTTCATGTCTGCATCAAACTGACCCTGTTTGTAGGCCGTCTGCAGTGGAACTCTGTGGCTGTTGATGGGATCAACGATGCCACCGGTTGCCAGCTGTACATCAAGGAATTTGGTGGCTTGGTCTTTCTCAATAAGTCCCTTCTTCATGGCCTCAAAAAGAGAGATTTTGTCTCCAGTATAGGGATCTTTAAAGCCAGTGGCTGCTCGCTCTGCAGACAACATCTTGTCATGGAGTTCAGGGCCAATTAACTCCTCCTTAACAGCTTCATCCACAGACAGAAGTTTATTTTTCACTGGATCGACGATGTAGCCGGAAGCTGCCTGAGCTTCCAGGAGCATTGCAGCAGTGTTGGGAGAAATCTTTTTCTCTGTCATCGCCTTGTAGACGCTCATTTTCTCTTTGGATGGAGTCAAGACACCTCCGACACAGCTGTTTCCTTTAAGGCACGATTTAACTTTCTCAGTCTTTCCGAGGTCTTGCACGGACACTTTGCCCTTTTTCAGTTTGTCGAACTCCTTCTTGTTGAGGACACCGATGTCAAGAAGCCTCTCAGCTGGAACTTTCTCTCTGATTCCATCGAATGCGAATGGTGATCCTTCATCTTTCTTCACTCCGTCCACTTCTACAGAGCCATTGAAAACTTTCTTTGTTGTTCCCACCATCGTCATGGCCACCAGCTGCTCCTCAGGAACCTTATCAGTCTGAACTTCGATTTCCTTGGTTTTGGATGCACTTTGTTTGGAAGCAACCTCAAGATTCTGAAGCTTCTCTCTGAGCTTCTTGTTCTCCTCTCCCAGGATCTTTTCTTGCTCAAGCCTTTTCTTTTCAAGCACATCCATTTCTTTCTGCTTGTTTTGCATCTCTGCCTCAGCCTCTTTTTGTTTCTTTACAGCTTCGTCCATAATGGCCTGAAGCTTCTTCTTCTCCTCTTCCATTAGCTTGCGCTGACGTTCCTGTTCGTCTTTGAGAGCTTTGGCCTTGTTCACCTCATCCTCGAACTGCTTCTCGAGCTTCTTCTTCTCATCTTCGACAGCCTTTTCCCTTTTCAACAGCAGATCCTTCTCTGTGAGGAAAGACTGCTGAAGTTTGGCCTTCTGTTGCTCAATTTGTTCTTGCTGGGCATTTGCCATCTGATTGAAAAAAAGAAGAAAAATCAGTAAAATGTTCATGAAACATCCCTCAATCATTGCATAAAACCTAAATAAATAATTGAAGGAATAGCACTTTGGAAACTCTTGTAAAGATTTACATTCAAAGATATAAAACTCTCTTTTGTCTGTACGGTAAATATAAAGCTACAGCCAGCAACTGGTTAGCGTAGCTTAGCATCAAGATGACAAATTGCTAGCTTGGCTCTCTCCAATGGTAATACAAACCAGCACCTCAAAATCTCACTAGTCTAAATGTTTTATTTCACTTGGTTAGGATGAGATCAAAGCTAAGCTAACATGCCTTTTACTTTAGACTTCTATTTAGCTTAGAGACTAATAGGGATCTTTTCAGGTAACTTTTTCCAATAGGTTTGAATAATCGGTCCAGTTTACCAGCTATCACCAACTGGCTGAGTCCATCACCAGTTGTTTATTTTTGCGTGATTGTTGCCATTTTTCGATGCTAATATAATGTTTTGCCACCTTGAGAGTTCAACTTTGCAAATAATTAATCTGTAAAGTGCAAAATAAAGCACAGTTGCAGTTGGGCCATATCATGCTTGGTTTTCTTGAACCGATTTCTGTCTTTCACAAAACAAGGCTAAATGTCATTTAAGCCGCCTTTAGTGGTTTGGTGCGGAAAAGCATTTTAGAAAACATACTAGGGAACTAAACCAAAAACTGTCTGTGAAAATAAAATAAAGATTATTATTATTATTATTATTATTATTATTATTATTGTTATTTTTATTAATAATAATAATAATAATAATAATAATAATATTGTTATAATATTTATCTTGCATCTCCAATGTGCAATACTTCTTTAATGTGCTTTTATACGATCAAAAACCTGTGAAAAAAAATACTTAAAATCCCCAGCAAGGTTGCCAGAAAAAAAATCTGTAGTTTGCTCAAAAATTTGAGTAATACTTAAAAGGTGTAAATAAAATTGTGAAAATGACAGCAAATATCTCCAAAATTCTTATTTTTTTCTGATTTAAATACAGTTGAAGTGGAATGTCAAATATCTGCAAACATCTCTCAATTCACAGTTGTTTTTTGATTTAATACACTTTAAAATAATGTAATTTTACAGTGAAATGTCATAGAAGAATACTAACCATTTATGAAAAATGCAGATTTTTGATGTGACCTTGTTATTTAAATTAAAAATTTTTGTGTAGTTTTACTAGTTATTGTCTATAAATTAACAGTGTAAATCTGTAAAATAATAAGAAACTGTTCAAAAGTTTACAAGTAAAAACCTTAAAAAATACTAATTTTCTACACTATAGTGACCGTTTTACTTCTGTTGTGTTGTATTTTGAATGACTTTCATACATATTGCAAATATCTTTAAGTTTACAATTGTTTTCTGATTTAAGTACACTTTAAAATAGTGTACTTTTACAGTGAAACACCATAGAAGAATAACAGCCATTTATGAAAAATATAGATTTTGATGTGACCTTATCATTTAAGTTATTATTTTTTCTGTGATTTTATTAATTATTATCTATAAATTAACAAAACTGTGAAAACTTGTAAAATGAAATGAAATTGTTCAAAAATTTACAAGCAAAACCCTTATAAAATGATAATTTTCTACACTATAGTGACCGTTTTATTTCCGTTGTGTTGTGCTTTGAAGACTTCCATATAAATTGCTGCATGTTAACTTAAGGCGCTGCAATTTACATGAAGTGTGTTTGCAGAGTAATAATACCGTAGTTAGTGTGTTTCACAGGATAATGTTAATTGTAAGGGTTCCACCACTTTACTGACAGTGTTATTTTGGGTCACAATACCTCTTTGGACTTTTTCTGAAGCTCCTCCGCCTCTTTTTTCAGTTTCTCTCGCTCTTTTTCCACTTCAGCTATGGCTTTCTTCAGGTCATCAGCTTCTCTTGTGCTCTGCAGCCTCTGCGTCTCCAACTTCTGCACCACGATCTCGGTCGTTTGTTTCTCCGTTTCTTGAAGACGAGTTTTAGCTTCGTCGGCTTGTTTCTTGAACTTCTTGGCCTCCTCGTCGGCTTTGGCCTGAGCATCGCTGAGCTCTTTCACCCTCAGCTTCAGTTTCTCGGCTTCGGCTGAGACTTCCAGCTGCCTCTTGCGCTCTGCCTCCAGAGATTTTTGGAATCCTTCGGTCTCCTTATCCAGGCGCTGCTGGATCTGCTGCTTGTCCTCCAGCAGTTTTTTAGCCTTCTCCTGCGCCTGGTCCTTCTGTTTCTGCAGCTCCTCCGCTTGAGCTTTCAGTTTGGTCGCCTCTTGGATGGCCTGCATCTTCTCCTTCAGCATTTTCTCTGCCAGCGCCCTCTGCTCGGCCAGGTCGGCCTCGGCAATCTGCCTCTGTCTGGCGGTTTCTTCAGCCTGCACGCTGAGTCTAGCGGCGTCCTCCGCCAGGCTCTTCATCTTCTCTGCTTCCTCTGCCAGCAGCTTCTGCGTCTTATCTTTGTCTTTCTTCATGAGGCGTCGGTTCTCCTCCTCGATCTTCTGCTTCAGCTTCAGCAGCTCGTCCATCTGGAGCTTAACTTTGGCCAGTTCGTCCTCCACCTGCGCCTTCTGTTTGACGGCATCGTTGACTTGTCCTTTGACTCTCTGGAGCTCCTCGTCCAGCACTGTTTTCTGCTTATCGGTTTCATCCAGCTGCAGTTTAACCACCATCAGTTCCTTCTCCACCTGAGATTTCTGCTTCAGGGCTTGTTCCGCCTCTTTCTTGTGCTTTGCCATGTCTGCGTCGGCCTGCTGCTTCTGCTTCAGAGCTGCTGCCTCGGCCGTCGCCCTCTTCGATGCCTCCTCCTCGGCTTCTTTCTTCAGTCTCTCGGCATCTTTCTGAGCTTTGGCCTGTTTAGCAGCTTCAGCCTCTGCAGCTTTTTTCTGCTTCTCAGCCTCCTCTGCTTTCTGACGCAGCACGGCGGCCTCTTTCTCAGCTTTCACTTTGGCTTTCTCTGCAGCTTCGGCGAGCTTCTTAGCATTCTTGAACTCGTCTTTCAGCTTATCCTGAGCGAGAACGTCCTCCTTGTTCTTGCTGAGAACATCTTGAGCTTTCTTTTCGGCAGCGCTGCATTTCTGCGCCGCCTCTTTGGCCAGAACCACCTGCTTCTCTGCTTCCTTCTCAGCCTGGTCTTTCTGTTTGTTTGCTTCAGCTGCCTTCTTTTTGAGGCGTTCGACTTCCTCCTGAGCGGCTTTGCACTGTCGAGCTGCTTCCTCTTCTGCTGCAGTGATCCTCTTCACCTTCTCCTCGGCCTCTTTCCTCTTCTTCTCCTCCTCTGCAGCGAGCTTCTTCAGCTTCTCGGCCTCGGCTTCAGCTTTGACTTTGCTCTTCTGCGTCTCGTCAGCGATGCCCTTCAGTTTCTTCAGCTCTCCCTCCAGATCTGACTTCTCCTTGGAGGCTTTCTCAAAGTTGATCCTGATGAGATGGATCTCCTCCTCCACCACCTTCTTCTGCTTCAGAGTTTCCTCCACGATGGTTTTCTGTCTCACCAGCTCGGTGTCAGACGAGCTCTTCAGGTGGGTGATCTTCTCCTGGATCTGCTGCTTATGCTGAGCAGCTTGATCCTCCAGCAGCTTCCTCTGATAAGCTTCATCCTCAGCTTTCCTCTTCAGTCTTTCGTTCTCCGCCTCTTTAGCCTTCAGTGCGATTTCTGCTTCAGTCTTCAGCCGAGTCGCCTCATTGATGGCGGCCAGCTTTTCCTTGAGGATTTTTTCCGCCTCGGCTCTTTGCTGCGCCGCCTCATCCTCCGCCATCTGCCGCTGCTTCTTTGCCTCTTCAGCGACCGATCTCATCCTCGCTGCCTCCTCGGCCAGTTGTTTCATCTTCAGCGCTTCGGACTCGAGCAGCTGTTTGCTCTTTTCCGTGTTGGACAGCGTCTGCTTCTCGGCTTCGATCTTCATCTTCAGAAGAGCGTCCATTTCAGCCCGGACTTTAGCCAGCTCGTCCTCCAGTTGTTTTCTCTGCTTCTCGGCAGCGTTCACCTCGTTTTTCAGTCGCTGCAGCTCGTTATCCAGCAGGCCTCTCTGCTGCTCGGCGTGTTCGAAGTCGGCCTTCAAGCGAATGCACTCTTGCTCTGCAGACAGTTTTTGCTGAGCGACTTGCTCGGCAAACTTCCTCTGTTTTTCCAGCTCTATCTCTGCGTTCTCCTTCTGTTTGAGCGCAGCCTCTTCAGCTTTAGCCCTCTTCTTGGCGTCTCGCTCTGCTTCAACCTTCTGCCTCTCTGCGTCCTCCTGAGCCTGACTCTTCTTCTGAGCTTCCTCCTCGGCTTGAAGCCTCAGACGAAGAGCCTCGTTGGCTTTCTGTCTCCATATTTCCAGCTCTTTCTCTGCCTCCTCTCTGGCTTTGTTGGCTTCCTCCTGCTGTTTCCTGAGCTTGTCGGCCTCCTCCTGCAGCTGGAGGACGGTTCCCTGCTCTTTCTTCAGAGACTCCTCCAGCTTTGTCGCCTTCTCATTGAAGGACATGGATCTGGTCTGGAGCTCTGTGGCGGCGGTCTTCTGCGCCACCTCCTCCACCACCTTAATCTGCCTCAGTTTCTCCTCCTCGGCCTGCTTCATGCGCCTCTCTGCCTCCTCGGCTTGCATTTTGAACTTCTGCAGGTCGTCCAGCGCTTTCTGCTTTTGCTTCGCCGCCTCTTTTTCTGCCTCAGATTTGCGCTTCAGCTCGTCCTCGGCGTTCTTCTTCTTCTGCGTCTCTTCGGTCACCTGCTTGCGAAGCCTCTCGGCCTCATCCTGAGCAGCTTTCCTGAGCTTCTCGGCGTCGGCGGCTTTGTCTCTGAGCGTCTTTAACTCGCCTTCGGCTGTGCTCTTCTGCTTGATCGTCGTCTCCAGCTGGACTCGGATGATGTGGATCTCCTCCTCGATCTTGGTGCGACTGAGCAGCGCCTCCTCCAGCTGCTGGTTCTTGGACTTGATCTCCTGCTCCGACAGACTCCTCAGGTGATGCAGCTCCTGTTGGATGTTTTGCTTCTGCTTCTCGGCGTCCACAGCGACGTCCTGCCTCTTGTTAGCCTCCTCTTTCATCTTCCACTTCAGCTCCTCGGCCTCTTTCTCTGCTTTGGCCACAGATTTGGCCTGAGCCTCGGCCAACTGTTTCTGCTTATCTAACTCAGCCTGAATCTCTGCCATCTTTTTCCTCTCCTCTTCTTTTAGCTTTTCAGAGGCTTTCTGTATTAGTAGAAGCAAAGAGGGAGTAAAGGGAATTGAGAAAATGTTAGCGGTGTTAGGTTATAAAAAAAATTTAACATGAAAGTAGTTACAACACATGTAGGTACATAAAAATGTATATACATGAGAACAGCTTATTATTTACAACAGGCAGTTTTTAACTAGAAGGAACATACTGTATCGGGAAATGCTTGTCATGTTCATTTAATGTATGGCACACAGAATGACACTTTACTTCACAACACAGGACGACACTACACTCTGCTGTCATGCATCTAATTGATTTGTGTTTGATATAATATGTTATAATTCCATTTACTGTACAGTAAATTCTATATATGTGATAACAGAAAACATATGTGATGCTGCTGATGTATTACTATGAAAGAAATGGGTTTTTAAAGGGAGAATTGTTGCATAATTCAGTCACCATTTAATATTTAAGCTTAGATCTTTATATCTTTAAAGTAAAGCAGCCTATAATAAAAAAGTGAGGAGGAATAGGCAGGGAATAAATAATTTGCAACATGCAAAAAAGAGCGAAGACGGAAAGATGGCAAAGACCTAAATAAAGAGAAACAGCCCAGTAATTAGGTATATTTTATGGATTTGCATTGCAGGTAATCAGAATTGAAAGAAAGAGAATAACTGTCACTACGAAGAGTAGCATAGTGATGCAGCAAACACAGCATGATTTCATGTAACGAACACGCTTGGATTAAGATGTAAAAACCCCTTTCAGACATGAACATCCTTCTGTTGATCTGACGCCATCTAAACGTGTCGGACGCTCACTTTTCGCTCACTTTTTCAGCCTTCAACTGAGCTCAAGTCTGAAGTGCATGCAGCCATGTTAACCTATATTTAAACAATGTGTTTTTTTCCCACATTTCAGCACCAATATTGGCCAAAAACATCTTTGGTGGCCGCCTTTCTGGTTCATTTTGCCCTACAATGTTAAATCTATTACATACTAAAATGTCCATAAAAATTATACTTTACTACACAGAAGACAGACTTTAACAGGTCAGATTAAGGAGACTCACAAATAATGAATGTAAATCTTTTTTTTTTTTTTTTTTTTTTTTTTTAACAAAACATTACCAGAAGTTGAAATTCTAGTTTGTTGCTTCCAGTTGTTTAGGAGTCTTTCCTCTGAGTTTATTAAATACCTGCAGCTTCAGGATCCATGTGCGCATCTCCAATATGACTTGTACACATTTACAGCAGCAACTGTATAAATTACATACAATTATAAATGATTCCAAGTGAAGAACTTTGAGCTGTGCGAAGTGATTTCCCCCATTTCAGCATCAATATTGGCCAAAAACATCTTTTGTGGCCGCCTTTCTCATTACTTTTGCTCTAAAACTTCACATTTACTTCAAACTGAAAGGTGGACAAAAATATTTAAAAGGTCAGAATTATGAGCTTATTAATATTAAAGTCAAATTTTGATTAGCAGTAGCTGAAGTTTAGTTTGTTGCTTCCAGCTGTTTAGGAGTCTTTCTTCTGAGTTTATTAAATACTTGCAGCATCAGACAGCACCAGGATCTATATGAACATTCCCAAATAAAGAGGTCTATGCACATTTATGCACATGGATCAACAAAAATAACAATTTATTAGCTATTAGTAAAAAAAATATCCCTGCCATGGATACAGGATGGATCAGGATCTAATAGGGGGTTAGACTGTGGACTTTTCTTCACCTCAGACAGGTGAAGTGTCACAAAATGTATAACTGTAGCTCCAGGAAAATGATTTGTTCCACAGCAGATTTAGATGTTGTCTTTTCTTTATTAGTGCAATATTATGCCAAATATTGCACAAATAAAGTCACAAGGATCGTTAAAATTGACCTTCGTTGAATGCCGTCAGTATTTCATGTCTGAAAAGGGCTTAAGTGACAAAGACACGAATCCAAGATTAAGTGATACTAATTCTGCCAACAGAGACGACAAACATCACGAAATGAGAGAAATAAGACTGTGGCGATGTGTACAGGTGACTGACACCTACAAGGAAGGTTCAACGTTTTAGAAACCTGTCAGGTTAACCTCCTAAATTGGTCTCTTAATTTAATTTTCTAGAGCAAACCAATGCAACAAAACAGTAGAGTTGAAGTTATTAGTGATTAATGAACAGACAGAAACCTACTCTACTACTATTTTGATCATCTTTAGGTCATTTTTTCAACACAATAGTGAAAAATAACCATAATAATCTTTGGATTTGTTGCTTTTCTTAGCATAGGTTTCTTGTTTTTATATTTTTGGGATTTGCACAAACAAAACAAGACACCTGAAGGCATCATTCTGGACTCAAATCCTTTAAAAAGACTATCAGTGCTTTAAAATGCAATTAAAGTGACACATTAGGACAACAGAACTACATATAAAAGCTTCCAGATTTCATTAAAAGTTGACATTTAAAGGCCAATTTCTCATCCAGAGACACGATTTCCAAAAAGTATTGAACCTTCCGGTCACTGAAGATGAGGATCTGATGTACAGACGGATGAAATGGAACCGAGAGGGTTGATTTTAAATACCTGGTGCTTTGGGGTGAATTCACCTCTTAAGCGTGTGACTAATACTCATCATGACAAAGCACTGGCGAGCAGGTCGAAGGGATCAAACACAATAGAAAGTTAGAAAGGAGGGAGGGAGGGAGTAAAAAAAAAGTAAAGGTAGATTGAAAAATAAAGCATCCGAGGATTCAGGGAGCCGAACTCAAGCCTTCAAACCACAAGTTCGGGTGATTTCAAGAGGAAATAAAGAAGCAGACACTAAAATAAAAGCAGTTTTGAAAATGTGACTGAGTTGGGGAGTTTACCAGCTAGTATTATGTGACATGAGCTGACTAACGGTGTCGGGAATGGGAGACGTGCTGGATGTGATGTTCTGGATGAAACAGTTTGCTTCACCACCGTCCTACTGACACGTCTGGATCTTGAATCTAAAGTGCCAACATTCTGCTTTATAGATGACAAATGATTTCCCATACACCAGCCGGTTAACAGGTCGGAGTGTTGGAGTTAGTGAGGTTTCTGTGGGGTTTTTGACAGAAGCAGTTACCTCCTCGTCCTCCAGGCGGCGCTGTGTGTCGGTGATGAACTTGATGTACTGACTGGTGAGGGTCATGAGCTCGCTGTAGCGGGTTCTCAGCGTCACGTACTAGAAAAAACGCAGAATTAACACCGTGTTAAAACTTTGTAACTTGTCTATAAATGCTTGAATGGACTCTGTGCAGTTTATGTGTCCAGCATTTCCCTTTTTAACATCATTAAATTACAATTTTTTAGTAATTCCTGGATCCAGACTGGTGCTTAAAGCAAATTTTCTCAGAGGCAGCTCCAGAACTTTGGTTAAGATTCCTCACTTCTTGTTTTTCCTCGCTATCTTTTCCAGTTTAGATCCAATTTCAGTTCTGTTCTTTGCATACAGCTCTAATGACTGCCTTTAATTCATCATACACTTCTTTGGATTCCGTTGATTGCAGTTGTTTTATTGTATTTAGTTGTATTTATTATTCCTTTTTTTTTTTAAACTCTCTGAACTCCCAGCAGTTTCTGGGCATTTTTTTCTTTCCTCCTGTCACTTTTTTTTTTTCTTTTTTTTTTTTTAAAAACTAATTTTTCCACTATAGTATGTAATCCTGCCACAACAAGCATGAATAGAAGCAGACAGAACTCAAAACTGTCTTCTGTGCACTATGACAGTTGTTGTGGAAGTTCAGCGAGGTCGAGTGAGGATGAGGAGGCAGAGACACACTGGAGACTCAGAGGACTTCAGCTGTTAGTAAGTTTTACTGATATCAGGAGAAGTGACACCAACAGAGCAGCAGTTCATGCCAGCATCAGCTCTGATGATGATTCTCTCTGATCTTCAGGTGTATATTGTAGCTGGGAGAAGGTCAGATTTAGACTAGAGACCAACATGGAGACAACTCGTCTGCTTAGTCACATCAGAATAGACGATATCTAACCCTGACCAGAGCAGAGAGTCCTGGAATATCTTCCTCCTCCAGCGTCCGCCTGTCTGAAGATAATTTAGGATGATGTCAGCTAACAGCTGCAAGGAAATACCTTAGAAAGGGGAAAGAGTCATTTTTCCCTCACAACAGTTATGCCATATTTTATATAGAAAAAGAAAAAAGAAAACCTGAATTTCTTTGACTATTTATTTTTCCAAAGTTGAAAAAAATTGCAATCAACGTATAGCACATTTTTCCCACAGGTTTACCAATACTGGGGAAGAAATAATAGCTCTACATACCATAATATAGATATTGTACTACGTTTAACATATTTAATTAGTTCCCATACTGGTCTCTGTGTAAACACTGCCTGCAGTTCAACCCACAAGTTCCTGAATTTGCTGTCATGTGACTGTTGGTCAAAGTTGGAGCTAATAATGGTGTCAGAGTTGCACCAAAAGGTGCAGATTTTTATTATTTTTTGAAATTGAACAAATTTTAAGGGAATGTTTTTGGTGAACTTTAAAATCACACACGTGGAATAAAGTGATTTTGATTAAATATCACACTTTTATACATGGATTTGGTTCATTTTCCCAACAGGAATGCGTTTGACAGACGATATGCTCAAGGGTGGTCTCAAAGTTGAAAATAAATTGATTCTTTGATGGGTTTTTTTATAGTTTCTTGTTCAGATAAATGGTGCAATTTTGTCAATTTTTCAAAAAGACAACATGAATTTCAAACCTGCTGGCAGGTTTTGGAGTTTAGATGTTTAAAACACAATTTGCAGCTTCGACCACCTCTTTAAATGCATGTGTTTTTATCTGAAACATAATCAAGAAGTATTTTCAAACTATTACCACACTGACTGATCTCTTGTCCATGAAAATAACAGCTGGGTATTTTAGTATTTGTACAAGTCAGAGATGTCAAAATCAGGGACCAAAACACGATTTCTCAGAAAGTAAACAGAAGTAAATAAAACTGATGGTCATAAAACATCAGACATTAACTGGAACAGCTCCTTGTTTCCATTTATGCATGTAAACCTTCTCCAGTAGACACCAAAAATAACATTATAAAGCCACAAACATGCACAATATGGGCTCTTTAAAAGGATAGTATTCATATTTATGGTATTAATCTTCACAATAATGTGAAGTTACTCCTCTAAGTTTCAATAAAAGCTGAATCAGCTGTTGTGTTTTTATGACTTACCTCTTGAATGATATTATCAGATTGGCCCTCCATTTTGGGTTTTTTAAGAGGAGACATCATCGGATCCTGGAGAGCTTTGTAGGTCAAAATCTGGAGCTCGTAATCCTTAAAAAAAGAAGAAAAAAAACACGAGTTGAGTAAAGCCAGGAAAAAGAACACTTTCTTCTGCTGTAGAGCTGAAAACATGAACGTGTACCTTGACTGAATCGATGTAAGCTTTCGCACTTTTCTGGCAATTTTCAATCTTGTCCTTGTTTTTCTCGATCTCGTCCAAGAGTTTCTGGAATAAATGTTAAAAAAGACAAACTATAAACAATAAAAAACAAAACCCCAAAGTCGCACCAGCCAGTAAGGAATCCAAGTCGGTAAAGACAGAATCTTCCCATCGACCACCAGAGGGCACCGTGGTTGTTCCTTCACCCCTCGCAGCTTTTTTTTCCTTCCTCCTTCATACCTTCTCCTCTGCCAGCTGCTCCTTGAGGGCCTTGCTGTCTCCGATGGGCACCGCCTGGATCTTCTCCTGCCTCTTCCTGGCGTCTCCGAGCCACTGGATGAGCCACTCGTAGTTCCCCTGGTAGGAGTTCATGTTGCGTCCGAGCAGGTCGAGCTCTCGCTGCCGGAGGTCGATCTGGGCGAACACGGCCTGCCAGCGCTCCAGCAGGCCGCCCACCAGCTGCCGGTAGTGCTCCAGCTCGGCGTCGCGCTCGCTGTGGATCCTCGTCATCTTGTCGTTGATGGCCGACGCCGCCTTCAGCTCGCCCTGCAGCCGGTCGAACACCTCCTGGTCGGCCTCGGCTTCGGCCTGCATCGACTGTCGGCCAAAGGAGCAACGGTCACGGTTCGTTCAGGACAAATAAACCTCCGTAAAACTGCAGCGAATTTACCTTCAGCTGACCGCGTTGATCCTCCACCTCTTTCTCATCAGCTGGAACTTTACTGACATCTCTCAGACGAGTTTCATAATTCTTCAGGGTGTCTTCTGCATCTTTAGTGTTTCTGATCACGACGTCAATCGTCTTCAACCTGAAAAACAACATTTAAGCTTTAGAAAAAGCACAATCACAGCTTAAAATCCATTAAAAAGTGCTCAGAAAACCACAAAAAGATCTCATTTCTCTATTTTGGCATCCTCGTCTCAATCCCACAGTCGAGAAATTTGATTGTTGCATCAGCAAAACAAACACAAAATATACATAAGAAGTAGTTCAAGTTGTCCAAACACTATACAAACTGTAAATACAGTGATTGCAGCTTCTTCAGTGTGAATATTTTCCTTTTTTCCACTTTTCTTTGACAGCAAACTGAATATCTGATATTTTTCACCGTTTTCTGACGATTTTCAGAGCAGTCGTTGATAAAAACGGTTGCAGTTCTGTTCCCTGTGCAGAAACTTCACCTTTAAATTCACATTTCTGGATGTGGAAATACCGATGTTGCACATATCAATGGTTTTGCACAGATTCTATAAGTAGAAACACTAATAGAGAAGTGTTAATATTGCACAGATTTGTCCGTAAGGCTCTTGTAAATATAGAAAAATATATCTCAGGACTTTATTTTGAAGGATGTTTTAGTTCTACAAGAAAGGAGGTGTGCCGGAGGAGCTATGAGCGACACAAGGCAGGAAATTATAAACTATCTGTAGCAGGAATAACAGAAAATGTCAAAAAATGTATAGAAGTATTTTGGTTAATTTTTCCGAAAGAAAAATCTGCATAAGTTGCTCTTTATTTGTGTAGTAGCTACACTTTGTGTCTCATATCTTTTATACTTCCCGCTACACGTGGATCGTACAAAAAGCTAAAAATGCTCGATGTCCGTGTATTTTTGCCACATTACACCAAGTTGGGAATCAAATAAAAGTGTTCTGCAGGCTGTAACTAAACAACAGGTGGATGATGCAGCTGTTAAAGCATCATTTCTAACTAGCATCACTTTAAAATGATGCTTAGAAACAAGAAGGTCTCATTTTGTCCAAAGCTAAATCCTCATTTCCTCCACTGGAAAGAAGGACGAAGATAAAGAGGGAACAACAATCAGGGATGTAGAAGCTGAGAAATGAGAAGGTTTAAAGCCTCACTTGTCCAGGTAGACGGTGGAGAGGCCGTAGACGTGGTCCATCTTCTTCAGAGTCAGGTCCAGTTCGGAGCGAAGCATCGGGGCCGAGCTGGACTGTTGAGGAGATGCCAGAACCTCCTCCGTCTTCTCAGCAACTGAGTTCAGGTCCTTCTTCAGGCCCTCCAGCTCTGACTGGACTTTCTGTCGCACAGAAACAACATCTTTTACAACTTTCTGGTGCATGTTTGAAGCTTCCGTGAGGAAAACGTCAACTAGAGCCACCTGTTGTGTTCAGACTGCAGGAGTTTCTGGATAATTTACTCCAGTTTCACATCTCCAGAAGACTGGAAGAGGAATATAGAATGGAAATCTTGGTCTAATCGATATTTAGAATAGAATATTTGGTAATGTGAAGCATCTATAGATCCCGTCTGAAACATCCTGAATGGCTTGAATTGTGGCCACAACAATAACATCAAACATATTATCATATTATTAGATAGATAATTACATAGACATACTATTAGACAGATCATTTTATTATCCTAATAACATCTGGATGGTTATGATCGACATGTTTGCATCCAGTGTAATGTCAAACAATCTACATACACATTCATATTTAAATTCATCATGATTACATGATTATTGCATGATTATGTTTTTATTTTTAGCCTTATTGTACTTTTGTAATTGTTTCTTTCAGCCTCATCTGTATCCAGCTGCTGAAACATGTAAATTTCCCCAGTGAGGGATCATAAAAGTTTATCCTCTCTTATCTTATTTAACACTTGAGGCTAACATCACTCTCACACTGTCAGACCATTCTCTAGTGCTGATACATTGCTGTATAGAATGGTCTGATGTACCTTACAATCATTCTGTTACAGGAAAAAATATTTTTTGGCTCGTTTGTGTTTCTTAAAACCGACTACAGTCATCTTAAGTGGTGCTAAGCAATAGTGTTCCCTTAAAATATCGACAAGAGAATGATTTTAGGAACATTTGCAATTAATTCATGACAAAAAACAGTATTATTGCATGATCCAAACCTTCATCAAAACTTTTTTTGGACATTGTTGGTGTTGTTTTCAATAGTCAATTCAATTTTGGAAAGTGTAAGATGTAGATAGTAGAAAGTCAGGAAGAGAAAGCTGTGTGAAATGTAAAATTTCTAGTTTCTACCCTCCAGGGAGTCTAACTAGGCTAATGCTAGCTACAGATATTAAAGCTAACAGTTAAAATCTCACCTTCAGTTCATAATTAAGACCGAACAACATGTGTTGGCTGCATTTTCTCCACCATTTGTCTTCTAGACTGCTTTCTGCTTTTGTAACTGCAAACTATTATTAGCGTTGCAGCTTGTTGTGCTGAAGCCTCCAATTTGTTTCCATCTGTTTCCCCATTAGATCACATGCAGTGCTGCTCTGCTCCCTTTGGTTTAATAATCTTAATATTATCCTCTAGTGTGTGATGCACCATTATTTTTAGATGTTCTAGTTTGTCCAAGTTTTAGAAAGAAGATTATCTGTGAAGTTTCAACGAATGGGAAAATCTGCTGGATTTTAAAACTCTTGTGCGGCTAAAGTTGAGTCTCTTGAGATTCCACCCACACAGGAAACTGTTGTGTTCAGTTTTATTCTTCCACATATTTAACAGCACCCGCCGGCCTTGTTTTCTTTTGCATTTTTGCCTCCTTTGTTTGTCAGTTTTATTACTAAGCGATAAATAACTTTACTAATCCTTTAGCATCTGGTTTCTATCTTGCGTCCCACATTCCTGGCTGAGCTGGGAAGAGTTTAATTCAGGTTATTCCCGTCCCATCTTTGTGTTTTTCGGTTTTTTACCATTTGCTCGGCCGTCTTCATGGCGCAGGCTTTCAGCGGCTCTTTGTCCACCGGCTGCCGGAGACGAGTCACCGTTCGATTCTCGCAGCCTTCAAGCTTCAAACGAAGGTCCTTGATCTTCGTCAGGTAGGTTTTACAAACAGACTCGTCCTGCTCACCTGGTTGGAACAAAACACATCGACATGGAAGCTAATTCCAGAAAAATAAGTCCTGTTTTGCTTATATGATAAGACTCACAAAGCTGCAGGGTTAGTTTTAGGATTATTTCATAGAATTTACTGTATTCTGGTGCAGTTTTTTTAACTGAAGCTCCTAAAATCCAAAACATTTTAATCTCATTAAACCACCAGAGCTTTAGCACGATTACATCCATGATTTATGTTTCTGTGTCATATTGCACAATCTGAGTTTACGCTTTCATGCTTATTAAGTCTTAAATCATCGGCTGATTGATTTCTTCATTCACTGATTGATTCCAGGAATCAGCTGCCATTAAACTCATGCACAGAGACACAAATGATGCAAGTGAAGTTAGGATGAATCCAAACATCTACGAGGACGATGATGGAGTTAATGCATGAAGTGGAATGACAACAAAGCAGCCCTCAGTGCAACAAACACACAACGTTTAATTCAGCCAATCAGAAGCTGCGACTGAAACCTCCTTACCTGCTCTGGGAGGCACAAAGCCTGCAAACGTGACAGTCAACTTATGAGCAAATGATTGAATTTCAACTCAAAATGCATGAGAAATGAGAAAATGTTCAACAAAAATTTTGTTTGAAGTGTTTCCGGTTGTGTTTTGGTGAGATTCATGAACACTGAACCCACCTTGCTCTGCAGAGGTGACCATGGTGTTGTAGTGCCGGTTGGCTCGGTTGTAGTTGGACTCCACCTGCATTCGGTCCTCAGCTCCAAACATCTGGGAGTCCTGACTGTCCCTCAGGAAGTCCTGGTAGTGCTGCTCCAGGTTCCTCAGCGCCAGCCGGTACTCCTCCACCCTCAGGGTCTTAAACTGGAGATGGAGATCCAACATTAAGAGAAGGAGCTCAGAAGTTGCTAAGAACTGAACAAAACAGGCGGAGTTCTTAAAACCTCTAGCGAGATCTTTGAAATCAATGCCTTGTAAAATATCTGCCACATTCTGGAGACTCTAAGCCATTTGTGCAGATGGAAGAATCTGTATAATGTCACTAATTATGCTACTGTTCAAAAGTTTGGGGTCACCCAGGCAATTCCATGTTTTCCATGAAAACTCCCACTTTTCTCCATGTGCTAACATAACTGCACAAGGGTTTTCTAATCAGCAATTAGTCTTTCAACACCATTAACTAACACAATGTAGCATTAGAACACAGGAGTGATGGTTGCTGGAAATGTTCCTCTGTACCTCTATGGAGATATTCCATTAAAAATCAGCTGTTTCCTGCTAGAATAGTCATTTACCACATTAACTATGTCTACACTGGACTTATCATTCATTTAATGTTATCTTCGTTGAAAAAAACTGATTTTCTTTCAAAAACTAAGGACTTTTCTAAGTGACCCCAAACTTTTGAATGGTAGTGTATACATAATTCTTGTTTATTCATATTTTTCTACTTAGGTTTTCGCCTGTTTTACTGTTGTAACACTGCAAATTCATCCACTATGGGATCAATGAAGGCGTTTCTTAATTTAAGTCAATATAATGCAGATTTTTTTCAAAAGAATGTCCAAAACTGATCCACCAGAGGCTTCGATGTCTTGACCTTTGGCTCCTCGTATGGCTGTTTAACCCTGAATTCCTCTATTTTATTATTATTATTAGTCTGTGGGGAGTGTAAAAAATAGAGAAGATCATTTCATTGGCTTTGCTGCTGCTACTGGTGTCAATATTGGTACACAGACTGGTTAATTATTGCATGAAAATTATACCTTGTTACCTTAATTACCTCAGTTAATAAACTTTAATAGGTCTGTAAAGTTATTGAGGGGAAATAAATGTTTAATGTGTTACTGACCTATAACAAGCTACATTACTGTAAAAACTTGAGTGGAAATCAATGGAAAAGATCAGCCTTTCCTGCTGAAATCAGTTTTTGGCTCGATGCCTCTTTCCTATCAGCAGCGTGGGAATTCGTCGCAGCGTGTAGCCATCATAGTTCACATGATTTGAGCTTTAACCTGCTGCCAGCACATAAAGTCACCGAGCCACTCGCTGCACTTTTCTGGAACTCCAAACTGTTGTTTCAGTTCTAACCACTGGAAATAAGAAGTTTTAGAACACAGATGATGTTTGGAGGATTACAACAAAATAAGAACCGATAGTCAAAAAAAATGTTTTCAAGATATTCTCAAGCCTCAGAACGTTCCTGTAATGTGACATATAAACAAAGGTGCAACATTTTGCCTGCAATATTCTTGGGGCATTTATAGGATGTTGAGAAAGTTTTTCTATAAAAAACACTGATGACAAAGAATGTTCCTACCACAACATTAGCAAAATGCTTTAAGAATTGTCTTGAGGAAGAACATTTCGGGAACTAAAGTAAGACTTCCCCCTGAAAATATTTTTAGAAATTTGCGGAACTTTCAACAACAAAAAAAAAAAAGTCTTGATTTGTTGTTTTTCAGTTGCTAAGTCTTTTGTAACTTGAGAAGAAGTCCAGCTGTCTTCTACTGGTGCATTCAGGATTTTGTAGCGATTTCATAACTTCTTTTGGGGTCAAAATGCCTCTTGTGGTACATTTCCTGCTGTATTTTGTGTCGTTACCATGGTGATGTTCCAGGTGTTGATCATGTGGATGTCTCTCATCAGGTATTGCCATGACAACAGGCTCTTCATGTCCACAAACATGGTCTGCCACATGGTCTGCAGCCGCTGGAGGTTTCCGTCCAGCCTGAGGGAGGGAAGGTGGAGGTTAGTCCACTGTCCAGGTGTGTTCAGGTGTTAGAACTAGGGTTTTATGAATCAGAGTTTACCCGGCGACACTGTTCACTGCGTCCTTATTGGTCGGAGGAACCAGGAAGCAGATGGACGGGACGGACGCCTCGCTGCCTTTATCGTTCAGGACTTTCCACTTGTAGGGCTGAGAGTTGTTCAGCAGAGCGCATTCGTCTCCTCTGTGGACGGTGATCTGGAGGAAAATACATCTCTGTCTTATCTATTTTCATCATTATACACCAGTTTACAGTTACCTCCAGTATTATAGTCTCACCTCCATCTGTTTGAAGTCACAAACCGCCTGGATCGGCTGTTTTCCTTTCACTGGCGTCGCAGGGTTTCGTGGTTTCAGCTGGATGATGGTCTTGGCTCTCCTCTTCAGGCCTTCCAGGTGAGTCTTAAACTCATTCAGCTGCTCTTTCTCGTCCTGTGGACAACACACAAGTGTAGGTAGGTTTAATTCCCACCTTTTTAAACTCAAAACAACTTCCGGATGTTGTGCAGCTTCACACCAAAACGTGGTATTTTCATTTGTGTAGCGCCTCATACAGATAATATGTTGTACAAAGGAACATAAAACACTGGGTCAGAATCCAATATTCCACCTTTAAATGAATAAAACAACAGTTATTGAACCCACCGCTGCGTCCTGCAGTAGATCTTCCAGCCGGGTGACCGTGATGGATCGGTCACACGTGTACTTCCTCTTCATGGTGTCCTGCATCTTTTTCATTTTGTCCTCCGCCTCTTTAACATCTGAGAAAAACTAGATGAAGAAGAAAGTGAAGAAGTTAAGTTGCAGAGGTGTTGTTTTACATAAAGAGGCAGCAAAAAGTTAACTCTGTGTGAATAAAGTGACCACATTAACCCTCTGAACTCCAAAACCAGCAAGCAGATTTGAAAGACGTTGTCAATCAAAAAAATGCTCAAATTAAAGCATTTATCAGAGCCAGAAATTATTATTTAAAAAAAAAAAAAAAAAAAAAAAATCCTCTGATCTGACCTTTCTGATGGTTTTTGCATGGGTCATCTGCCACATGTCATTCAATCAGGAAAAATAATTAAATCTAAGCTTAATATCATCCAATTAAAAAAAAATAATAATCAGAAATTCCAAATGTTAAAAATTAACAAAAAATGTTTTAGCTCGAAATAGATTGTGTTAAAAAATAATAATTCTGGGCTTCTTCACACAACTGAGAAACCGTTAATGACTCGGCTGCAAAAAAACAACAGCCGTGACAAAAATTTAATGAAAATTCGGTTGAACTGCAGGCAGTGTTGACACAGAACAGACAGAAAAAAAGTATGTAAAAATTCTAAATGTCTTACTTAAATTGTGTAAAAAAAAAAAGCAAAAAATTTAGGGGAGTTTTTGGCTCAACTAGGCTGAACTGCAGGCTTTGTATTTATAAAATAAATAAAATCAAAAATGTAAATTTTTGATTTGCATCTATTCTTGTGCTTTATTTATTCTATAAATAAAGTATAAATAAAGGACAAGTATGGATGTAAATTAAAAACGTAAATTTTTAGACTTTAGAATCTAGAATTAGAATTAAATTGTTACAGCAGCATGATATTCGATAAAGGGGTAAACAATAAGACATCACAGCATATTAGGGTATAACGCAAAGGTAAAATACAACACAATAAAAAATTAAATAAAAAAATAAGATAAAAAATCAACAGAATATACAAGTGACAGTTTTTTTTAAAAGAGTGATGCAGAAATGTGCAAATGAGATGTGCTTGGATGTGCAAATGACGTAAGAAGGTGTAGATAAGTCTACAGATATAATGAATGTAAAATGTCCAGGATGTAAAGATGTTTAATCAGTAGGCAAATTGATCTATATTGTTTATAGAACAAATCAAGGACAAGTATAGATGCAAATTAAAAATATAAATACTGAAATATCTATAGTTTGTGGAGCCATCATTGTTTTTGTTCCAGTTTTGGTAACACCTGTGGGGGAATTATAAAAAAAATCTTGTTGACTCCATTTTTTTCCCCAAATTTACAGAAAATAAGTACTGAAAGAAATGCAACTTTTAATTATTATTTTTAAAATGATTTCTGTCTTTCAACTGTCATACAGCATGAAAAATGACTTTATATTGCAGAGAAAAATGCCAACAGAGAGGAAAAATGTGACAGGAGTTTTAAGAAAAAACACTCAGAAGCTTTATGGAGCTCAGAGGTTTGTGTAATGAAGTCTTGGGGAATAATCTAAACAAACCTGGAAGTAGTTGGTGTTTTCTTTCAGGTGGGTTTCGATGCAGCAGCACAGCTGGAGGATCCAACTCCACTGAGTCTGCAGGGCTGCAGTAAAGGCCTGAGATGAGGAGAAAACAGTCATTTATGTCTAAATGAAAACATCTACAAAGTGATGTGTTGTGTGTAAAGTGTGGTCCAACCTCCACAGTCTTCCTGGCTGGGTGTCCGTCCCTCAGCAGTTTGTCTCCTGTAGCCTGGACACCATTCGTCTTCTTCTCCCTGAGCTCCAACTCTCTCATCAAACCCTGGAAACAACGACCACAGTTACATCATCATCATCATCTTCATCACATTTAGACCCATGACGACGTTTCTCCGTCGCCGTACCGAGTAGTTTTCCTTCTTGGCGGCCATGTTGGTGTTTCGGTCGCTCCAGTCGTAGTTCACCTCCTCCTCCTCCTTCTCGTTCAGCCACATCAGCTCTTTGGTTGCCGCGGTGACGAAGGCGTGGAGCTGGTCCAGGTAGCGGAGGCGAGACTTCGAGGAGTTCTGCAGCAGGACGGATGTCACAGTAAGAAAAGTGGTTCAGGAGATGACATTCGTTAAGGTAAAATCAGCCTCGTGTTGTTAGATTTCAACATGAAGACAACATAGAAGCAGCTCTGCACCCATAATAACAACATCTAGAGCACAATGAACACCAGTTTATGTCTCCTACCAATCAGTCCACATCAACACCTTCTCTTGCCATCTTTGTCGACACATCAGATTTGACTGACATTAGAGACTCAAAAGTTGGTGAAATGTCGACCAAAGACTGTATTTCAGTAGGAAATATGCATCCATCCATGTACACTTACAGGGACTTTATGGAGACACTATACCACCCTAAAGTGAAGATTTTGCATGTAATTCTATTTTTAATTGCCAATAATTATTTTTATCAACTTAAACATTTTTGAGTAATTTAACATAATCTTAATCATATTTTGAACACATTTTGAGTCATTTTGGACAGCTTTCAAGCAAAAATAGCAAAAAACTGCTTTATCATCTATTTTACAATAAATAGGACCATAATTTACAAAACTGACACCATGCTGTATTAAATGAGACTTAAAATCAGTGATTGAGTCCATGAACTCATTAGGAAAAAGTTTACTGAGGTAACAAATCAAATAATAAATCAGGTCATTTTCTCATCGACTTCTATACAATCTGACGACTTTCTGCAACCGGAGGAGTCGCCCCCTGCTGGCTGTTGATAAAAAATGCAGGTTTAAGGCTTAGTTTTTCACTTAGGAGACGACATTCATCTTTTATTTACAGCCTAAGGTGTCAATAGGGTGCGAGAGAAAAGAAGTGTGTAAAAAAATACCAGGATGTTGAACTACAGCTGGTCACAGTTTGGATGCCAGTGTGGTTTTCTGCTGGTCTGACCCATAATGTACTGTGCAGTAGATGGTGTATTACAGTGTCTGTCATGATTGTATGCAAACCTCATGTACCAGTATATACTGGGAGGAAAGAGAGCGCAAAATTTCTCTACTTTAGTACATTTTTTTGTAACTTACCAGCAGTTTGCCGTATTGTAGCTCCAGTTTTCCCAGATAGTCTCGGTAGGCGGCTTTACTGACTGGTGAGATCTGACTCTGGAGGAAATAAGACACATGAGAAACATTAATTAGTCACTTTTGCATTGTGATAAATAAAAAGCTGATTTGATTTTATGAAAAAAGGGTTTGTTTTCTAGAAAATAAGGTTTTCTTCCTTTTTCAGTGTATAAATATCCATGTATTTGGCTTGAACACCATCAGACATCCTCCCTGCTACTAGCTTGATAATCATTACTGACTCATGAACACCAACAGTGACTCAGACATCTGGAACCAGGCTAACATTCTGCTGCTACGGTCCGGTTCTCCTCCCTGCCCCATTTAAAATTCCATCCTACCTCGTCAGCCTTGGCCCTCTCGATCTTGGAGCGGAACTCCTCCACGGACTGGTGCAGGCCTCGGTGGCTGCCCAGCTGGGACTCCACGGTGGGCAGGTCGGAGCCCCACTCTCCGTCGTCCACCCGCCGCTGGTTCTCCTCCACCCAGCCCAGCAGGTCCTGGATGTAGCGCATCGTCACCTCGTCCAGCTCGGGCCGGACCCTCAGCGGCGCCTGCTGCAGGACCTGGGCACTGTGGACCTGAGTCATGTGGGTCTGAGTCATGGGGATCTGCTGGGTCGTCATGCCGGATTTGAGGCGGAGGTTGTACTCGCTGCGGAGGTTCACCAGTCGCTCATGGAGGCGATAAACTCTACAGACGGAAACAGAACAAATATGATGAGCGTCAGTCAGTGCTGGAATCGTAGAGGCTTCAGTAGAAATCAAATGGACTTCTCTGGTAGGTTCAAAAACCGACTTCTCTAGTAGGTTCAAGAACCAACTTCTCTGGTAGGTTCAAGAACCAACTTCTCTGGTAGATTCAAGAATCAACTTCTCTAGTAGGTTCAAGAACCAACTTCTCTGGTAGGTTCAAGAACCAACTAGATTTCTCTAGTAGGTTCAAGAACCAACTTCTCTGGTAGGTTCAAGAACCAACTTCTCTAGTAGGTTCAAGAACCAACTGGATTTCTCTAGTAGGTTCAAGAACCAACTTCTCTGGTAGGTTCAAGAACCAACTTCTCTAGTAGGTTCAAGAACCAACTTCTCTGGTAGGTTCAAGAACCAACTTCTCTGGTAGGTTCAAGAACCAACTTCTCTAGTAGGTTCAAGAACCAACTTCTCTAGTAGGTTCAAGAACCAACTTCACTTGTAGGTTCAAGAACCACCTTCTCTGGTAGATTCAAGAACCAACTGGATTTCTCTGGTAGGCTCAAGAACCAGTTTCCCTGGTAGGTTCAAGAACCAACTCCTCTGGTAGGCTCAAGAACCAATTTCTCTGGTAGGTTCAAGAATCAACTTCTCTGGTAGGTTCAAGAACTAACCAGAGAAGTCCAGTTGATTTCTACCGAAGCTCCTATGATTAACATGACCCAGATGACTGAGAATCTAAACAGACTCAGTGTTGGAATGTTTAAACATTCATAATTTTTAAAAAATATTTGGGTAATTTCCTGCTTCCAAAATCGCAAATTGTAGGATCTGTTTGTTTTATGTTATTGTAAAATGAATGTCTGTTTTGTTTTCAGACAGTTTCTTGCATAGAACAAGTCATTTTACATTTGAATGAATTAAGAATTCCAGAAATAATAAAAAGTTTTGTGGATCATTTAAATTCAACGTTTTCTGCTACTTTCACTGATGTTACTTATTTATGATTTATTGATGCTTTAACAGAACAGTTGTTGTCTGTTTTTGTTCATTTAAAAAGGCAAAAATAAACCAAGAAATAACAATGCTTCATTTCTCTCTATCCCTTTTATTTTAAACTTCACTTTGCTTTTAATGAAAACACTGAGTGCAGGATTTTTGACAGTATTTTTACTGCCTTTACTTGTTTTCCTCCTTTACTTAGACTTTGTCCTGTAACTAAGAAATGAAAATTTTGTGTTAATTTATGGTGAAAAACAAAGACAATATTTATAATATTTGGCACTAAAAATGTAATGTTTCTGTTAATTAATGATGACCTACAGTGACAATAACCTGCTTTTAAAAAACAAGACAATTTAAATGAATGTTCTTCAATAAAACCTTTTTTTTTCTCCTCGATTATATATCATTCACATTTCTGGTATGTTTTCTTTATTTCAAGTTTGCCGATTCATTGTATTCTCTCTTAACATCCCAAATGGAAACAAAAACTGTTACATTGCATAAAAATGCAATTCCAAAATGAAAATAAACAGAAACACACTTGTGAGTCACACACTGCGGCCAATTTCAGTTAAAATATATAAATATATATAACTGTTAATACTCTTATATTTCTTAGTGATGATGTGATGAATGTTCGCTGGATGTTCTGACAGATTGATCACATTTCCGCTCTTACAAGGAAAAAACTTTTGCATTTGTTGCAAAGTTTTCGAAGCAGTAATAAATAGGATCTTCTTTGTTTCTTCAACACCAACAGCAGAAGTGATGATGTCGGAGTTTATCGATCCTCCAGTCTGTTTAATACTTCCTTGATAATCCCTAATTGCAGCCTAAAGTGTCATGGAAGCGTCTAGGTGTCATGTAAAATGTGTCTGTACCTGCGATACATCTGCTCGGCCTGGAGGTGGCGTCCGTCTTTGAGCAGCTGAACGTCGTTGAAGAGGAGCCGGATCATTCCTTCTGCTTTCTCCAGGTCTGATTCCACCTCACCTGTGTGCTGAGCAGGTTTGCCTGAACTCATCATCCTCACGTCCTGCAGCACAGATGAAGAAATAACATGAGAAGGACGCTGTAGTGATTTAGACGAAGGTGTCGGACAAAACTGTGTCGTTATGGTCTCTTTCAAGCAACGGTTTGCAGGGGCTTGTCAGATCCAGTATCCAACATTTTTCTGATTATTATTATTATCATGAACTGATTCAGGAACAGCGGTGTCGAGACTGATCAGAAGGTTTGGTTTCCTTGAGTCTATGTGGTCCATGGCCGACCCTGTGTTCTGACCTCAACTGGCCGATGCTGTCATGTATTTGTGATAAATTAAGGCTTCTTGTGTTTGTGGAATTTCAGCGATGTCCAGAGAGGATGAGGAGGCAGACACAGGGAGACACACTGGAGACTCAGATGACTTCACAAATGAGGACATTTCTAAGTGACCCTAAACTTTTGAACGGTAGGATGAGAGTAAAGTTTACTGATATCAGGAGAAGTGACACCAACCAAGCAACGCCAGCATCACTTGTGAGGATTCTCTCTGATCCTTGGGTTTATGTTGTAGCTGGGAGAAAGTCAGATTTAGATTACAGGCTAATGTGGAGACAACTAGTCTGTTTAGTCACATCAGAATAGATAATATCTAACCTCCTGCAGCGTCTGTCTGTCTACAGGCCATTATGAGGTCAGAAAAGGGAAAGAGTTATTTTTCCTTCACACTTCGAAAATTAAAAATTGCTCTGATGCAAAAAAG
Source organism: Amphiprion ocellaris (assembly GCF_022539595.1). Lineage (NCBI taxonomy): Eukaryota > Metazoa > Chordata > Actinopteri > Pomacentridae > Amphiprion > Amphiprion ocellaris. The sequence continues at coordinate 31,197,875 of NC_072780.1, read as the reverse complement.
CAAAAGAGAATTTCTTCCACAGTTATATTTAATTTTTGAACTTTTGTCCAATCTTTGCTTAAATAAATAAATAAATATTCAGTAAATCTAATATTAAATATATATAACTCAGCGACATTGAACAGAAAACAAATGTTTCTGGTTTGTTGTTGCTTTTTTTGAAAATATCAATTATTTTGTTGTCATATTCAGGTTTTGTGGCTGTTTTTTTTTAATGAATGGACGATTTTTGAAGGATTTTCTTTCTTTTTTTTTAAATGGATTTCAATTTTCTTTTTTGTCTAAGATTCTGAAAGAAAATCATAGAAAACCAGCTGGATGAGCAGAGTACAGAGAAAATGTGTGGAGAGGCTGGAAACATCCCTTGTCCTGAGCTAACCACTAACTAGCCGCCGAGCTAACGTTTCAGCTAGCAGCAGCTAATCCCCAATTTTGTTTTAGAGTTTCACATGTGCATAATCTGGATTAACATTAGCTGACAAAAAACGGCATGAAAAGTGAAAAACGCCACTCACATCCCAGATTCATCCACATGCTGTCGTGTTATATTGTTGTCTGACTTCAATATAATGACAAAAAAGCTACTTATTTCGAGAGCTCTCTGTAAGTAAACATGTAAAACATAAATAAACAATATTTCAACAGGTTTGAAGTTTATGTTTTGGCACCAAGATTTTAATTTTTACTGCGAATTCACCGCACCGGTTCAAAATATTTGCTTAATCACCATTAATGGGTATCAGCGTTGGTCTTGTAAACACTAAATCAGTGGACCTGTGGTGTTTTTTTGTCTCACCGTCTGCAGCAGAGTCTCCACCTGGTTGAGCTGCTCCTCACAAACCCCCGACTCCATCTGGACCTTACTGACGATCCTCTGCAGCCGCTCCAGCCTGCAGCACAGAAACCACAAACCACAGGTCAGAGGTGACAAAGACGGGCAAACACTGAAGAAACATTTTTATTTCAAGGATTTTTACCTGCTTTTACATGTGACCAACTAAGATGAACCCTCCTGTTAGAGCAATAATGTTCCTGAAGCAGTTTGATGCTCATTTATCCAAAAACGGCAGAAACCAAAATATCTTTATATCTCATTATTAACTCCATTATGAAATATTTCAATTAATATTTAGTGCAGTGCTGTTGTTTATTTTTCACAAATCACAGTTCAATGAGGATAATTCACTTGCTTCTCAGAAAAAAGGCATGTAAAAAGTTTTCTGACGCACAATGGAAATACTTAGATATAAAATACAGTAGTTTTACATGATGTTAATTTTTTTTTTATAAAAAAAATTTACATTTTGATTTTTTTTTCCTCTTATGGAGCTGATAAATTAACATGAGACACCTCTTCTGTTCAGGGCGGGTTTACAAAAATATATGAAATGAACCATTTTCATATTTACACATTATCATTTAAAAGTTTGGGGTCAACCAGACAATTTCATGTTTTCCATGAAAACTCACACTTTTATCCATGTGCTAACATAACTGCACAAGGGTTTTCTAATCATCAATCAGCCTTTCAACACCATCAGCTAACACAATGTAGCATTAGAACACAGGAGTGATGGTTGCTGGAAATGTTCCTCTGTACCTCTATGGAGATATTCCATTAATCCTCATGTCGTCCTGCGGGTGAAAACTGACCCGGTTTAAAGTTTCAAAATGTGGGAAAAAATATATATATTTCCACAGTGAAACTTCTGATGTCCACATTTTCAACATTTTTTGGAAATCTTTGAACATTTTTTGGTGGAAAAAAAGAAATGTTAAAAATGTTTAAGAACATTCACAAAAAATCAACCAAAATCCAGTGAATTTTGCTGGATTTTGGCTGATTTTTTGTGAATGTTCTTAAGAAAATATTAGAAGTTTTACTGATATATATGGAATCACTAGATATTTTTAGGATTTTTTTTTGAAGATTTTAACTCATTTTTTTACAAGAATTTTCTTGCCAAATTTGGGAGATTTTTAAAATAAAACTTTTAAGGGAAATTTAAGGAATTATTGGAATTTTCTTCCTGAAGATTTTGCAAATTTTCAGAAATTTGGGGAATTTTTTTGCTGATTTTTTTTCAGACAAGGAAACGATATTTTTTGGTGCCCATAAATGAAGACAACAGGAGGGTAAAAATCAGCTGTTTCCAGCTAGAATAGTCATTTACCACATTAACACTGTCTAGACTGGATTTATGATTTATTAAATTTTTTTTAATTTAGCCTTTATTTATAGAGGTAATCTCATTGAGACACTGGGTCTCATCCTCAAGAGAGACCTGATGTTGTCCATCCATCCATCCATTATCTATACACCGCTTAATCCTCACTAGGGTCGCGGGGGGGGCTGGAGTCTATCCCAGCTGACTCGGGCGAAGGCAGGGGACACCCTAGACAGGTCACCAGTCTGTCACAGGGCCCCTGATGTTGTCTTCGTTGAAAAAAAAAACTGCTTTTCTTTCAAAAATAAGGACATTTCTAAGTGACCCTAAACATTTGAACGGTAGTGAATATGAGTTAAAGTTGCTCAACATTAATTAAAGTTGCTCTATGTTAGTTTAGGTTGCTCAAAAATGAGTTGAAGCTGCTCTGCATTAGTTATCTATTTTCTATCTGTTACGTCATCTTCATTGAAAAAAAAACTGCTTTTCTTTCAGAAATGAGGACATTTCTAAGTGATCCCAAACCTTTGAACAATAGTGTAAGTTGTCTCCACTTATTAAGAACAAGCAGAGGTTTCATATCAAACAAATGTTTTTTCTTTCGATTTTTTCACTCTAAAATGGGTCAATCTGACCCGAAACATAACAGGAGGGTTAACACTAGCAGACAAAATAAAACGACATGAAAAGCTGAATCACTCACTCTGTCCTCTGGCGGGATAAATATTTAACATCGTATCCCTGATGCATGAACGCCATGATGGAGCCTCTAAACTTCTGTCTGTTTACTAAAATACAGATTAAAGAACTTTCTCAAAACCCCAAGCTCCGCCCTGGAACCACTTTATGAGCCACTGTCAAAAGATGGTATTATTAGGCGATGGTTACCACGGCGACGGCATCATGTGTTCACTTCCAAACCCACAAAGCCGACTCAGTTTTACTTTAATACTGAATCATCAGGAGGTGAGTCACCCTCGTGGTTCCTCAACGCTTTGTGGGTTTTCACCCGTTCTTCTATAAAAATAAAAATCTGCGGTTTGCTTTGGCAACAGGCAGCATGTGACGGTGGTTACCTCTCAAACTCGGTCCTCAGGAGACGCTCTCGCTCCAGGATGGCGACGTGCAGACGACCCCACTCCTTCTCCACGTCGAACGGGTGGTAACCGGGCGGCACTTTGACATGACCGGCCTGGACGGCACCCTGCAGGGCAGAAAAACACCTAAAGTAAACCAGAGTTAACCCTCTGAGCCCAGCCTCAAGCGGAATCTGGACGTTTTTAGACACTTTTTCCCTCAATCTGGGTTCATCTGTTACTGCAAAATAAAATCCTGCACCTTTAGAAATGTTCCTTGTTCAGCATGACACAGCTATAGTTCATAAACAGAGAGAAAAACAAAAAAAAGTTGCATTTCTTTGATTACATACTGAACATAAACATGTAAATCGTTGAATTGAAATGCCCACAAGTGTTATTTATACCAGAAAAAATAATGGCTCTACATAGTATAGATATTTTACTAGAAGATAAATCTCATATTTCTACATGTCTCACTAAAATAAAATACTGGAATGTCAATTTTTTCTAATACTATGCAACTCTAATACAAAAGAAACACCCAAAATATTAAAATATGTAAAAAATTTGATATAAAATAGTGTTTTACAGGAGATAAATACCTAACTATATTTTATTAAGTGTAGATTTTGCTCAAATTTAAAAAAAAAAAAAAAATACTAGAAAAATGGTTGCTCTACATTTCATAGATGTTTTACTCGAATATAAACATCTTTTTATTCACATCTCAGTAAAATAAAATATTGCAGTGTCAATTTTATCTAATATAATGCAGCTCTAAAACAAAAGATACAATATACAATAAAATATTACACATAAAATATTATTTTACAGGAGATAAATATCTAACTATAGTTGCTAATATGTAGATTTTGTTGTCACTGTGGTTTATGTCACGTCTCTTCATACTGTAGATATCTTACTACTTTTCACATTTTTGATTTTTTTCCCATATTTTTCTTTTCTCTGCTCTGCCTGCAGTTCAGCCGAAAAGTGAGTTTTTGTCATGTGACTGTTGGTCACAGTTGAGGCATTAATGGCGTCATGGTTTTACCAAGAAGTGCAGAATTTTTAGTTTTTTTTTTATAGAATCTTATTAGAGAAAACACTTTATTTTTGTCAGATTTTTAAATGAGGCATGTAGGACAATGACATTTTAATTCAAGACAATTTCCAGCTTAAATTTAGTGTCGTTTCACCACCAAAGGACATAGTTATGATGCTGTAAATCACAAAAAAATCCCACAAAAATTAAGTTGAATTTCTTTAATTATATCTTTTCCAAATTATATCTGCTGTAATGGTGTAATTCTGGCAATCGTGCCTTTTGAACTTGCTTGAAAACCCTCTGAATTTTTGTCAGGTGACTGTTTTTGGCTCAGGTAAATGGTATAATTATAGTGATTTTTTTCCTTTTTAAAGACGACATTCATTTCAAATCTGCCTGTGTTCAGGGGACTAGACATTTTCCGAATCACCTTTAATTCCTCCTTTAAATTTGTCACTATGCTTGACTTTTTGCTGATTCTGACCAGTTCTTTCTATGTAAACAAAGTGCAGAGAATATTCACCTCAAAAGACTTGAAGATGTGTTTGGATCGGTTCTTGTCGGCTTCTTTAGCAGGAAGCTCTGTTTCCTTGAACTTCAGAAACTGACGCCAGAGAACCTGCAGATAAAAGAAAAGATAAATAAACTCATCTTGAACTTCTTCTTGGTGTTTGTCTGTTTTATCTGCTGCCGTCTTCTCACCTCGATCTCCTCGTAGCTGGTGGGAAACTTCCTCTCCTCGAACACCAGGATGTGATGTCGGATCCACTGCAGCAGAACGGTGACCAGCTCGTAGTATTCCTGCCAGCGCAGCTCCAGCTCCTGAAAAACCACAGACCAGGAAAGATTTTAAACACATTTTCATTCATTCTGGGCTCATTCCTCTCTGTAATCTGAAGTCCTGCAGCTTTATGGACACAGAACAACCACGAAGAAGGAGAGAAAACTCAGAAATAACAAAATAATCTGATAAATTTCTTCGATTTTCTTTAATTTGCAAAAAAATTATAAATCCAGATATGAGCACATTTTTCCAAGTGCTCATATCTGTCTCTAATATTGGAAAAAGATATATTCTTAATGCATATGTTTGATTTCATTTTTTGCTCCGTGTGAACTAACACTGCCTGCAGTTCAGCCGAAAAGTGCAAAAATATTGTTTTGGCAGGAGATAATCACTATAAATGTGCAGATTTGCTCTTTCTTTGTGGTTATCATGTTGCAGAAAAAAAATTGCAGCTTTTTTAATATCTGTGCAAATAAACAGAAATATCATATAAATAACAATAAATAAATGCAATTTGAAAAAGCAAAATTATAAATACCATGTAAAACAATGTAAAATAAAAATCTAAAATTATAAATACCATGTTAAAAAAACAATTAAAGGAAAATTATAAATATCATGTAAAAAAAAGTAAAATAAAAATGCAAAATTATAAATCCCAGGTAAAAAATCTATATATAAAAAGTAAATTTATAAATACCATATAAAAAAAAAGCAAAAAAGTTAAATTATAAATCCATCGTAAAAAAAAATGTTAAAATTAAAAAAGTTAAATTATGAATACCAGGTAAAAAAAATTCTTCAAATTTTAAAAGTTTAATTATTACTAAATTGTTATAAAAAATAAGCTGAATTTCTTTAATGATATCTTTTACAAATTATGTCTTGTGTAATGGTGTAATTTTGGCCATCATACCCTTATTAAAGGAGACATGAAATGTCACAATTTTTATTTAATTTGGATAAATTTTCTCAATCAAATGATGCAGTTAAAATGCCATAAATCACAAAAAATGACAAAAATCTAAAGTAATCATATATTTTACTAAATGTATTACAACCTAGAATCAACAAGTACAAGATTTTACATTTAACTTTTGAATCTGACACAGAAATAAACCGATTTTCTTCACATAATGCATGAAAACGAGCTTTAATTTGAAATTTACGACTTTCTTAGAGCTTTAGTCCTGCTTTAAGGTTTAATTTTTTTATAGTTTACAGCAACTAGAATGCACAACTGGGACATTTAAATAATTATTCAGTTGTTCTTTCACATTTCAGAGCTTCATACTGCTGTAAAGTAAAGAAAGAAGGACTCACGTTGGCTCTGACTCCGTCCTGGACGTCTGGAACTCTGGGCATGGCGTCGTACAGCGAGGAGACGTAGGTGATGATGGACTTCTCATCTGGATGGGCCACGTCCACATCTGGAGGGAAACAAGAGGGAAGAAAAGATTATTAGGATGCAAAGAAATCAAAACTATAACAGGAGATAACTGCAGATTTGATAATAACTGTATTTATACTGTAGATTTTGAAGCAACAGCAATAAAATAGTGAAGGAAGTCTGTCTGATGGAACATAACTGTCTCAGATTTCACTGTTTGAGAAGTACCGAGTTCTTATTTTACACTTTAAGAAACTGAGTTTATTGACATCCAGGCTTCAAATGTGTACAAGAAACTGAATGAGAAAACTATTTTAGATGTCTTTCACAGTGTTAGACCAAATAAAAAAGGTTCCAAACAGCTTCTTTCAGCTGTTTTTATTTGTTTTTTGGTTTTTTGATGCACATGCACTTTTCTACAAAATCTTCCAAGTCATTCTAGGATGATAACTTCTTTTCAAATAATTATCCAAGTTAATCGGGTGAAAATCCATCATTTTTTTCATATTGCAGGAAAATTCCAACAATACAACAAAATATACAACAAAAATGACAGGGAAGCCCTCATCTGTGCAAAACTGCAGTAAATACCATGTAAAAAAGATAAAAATAAAATTAGAAAAATTAAAATTATATTATGAATATTGTGTAAAATTTTTTTGAAAAATAGTAAAATTATAAATACCATATAAAAACTAATTAAAATGAAAAAAGTAAAATTATAAATACCATGTAAAGAAAATTAAAAAATAAAATTATAAATACTATGTAAAAATAATTAAAATTCAAAGTCAAAAAAAGTAAAATAAAAAAGTAAAATTATAAATACCATGTGAAAAAAAACTGTTAAAAAAGTAAAATTATAAATAACATGAAAAAATAATTAAAATTAAACAAATAAAATTATAAATACCACGCAAAAAAGTAAAATTATAAATACCATGTGAAAAAATGGTAAAAAAAGGTAAAATTATAAATAACATGAAAAAATAAATAAAATTAAAAAAATAAAATTACAAATACCATGTAAAAATGTAAAATTATAAATACCATGTAAAAGCTGCATAATAATATTAATAATAAATAAAATAATAGTACAAATAATAAAACAAATAAAAACAAATACAAAATAAAATATCACAATTTCAGTTTTTAAAATAATATTGCGTAGCTCTAATACAGAGCAAGCATCAAAATGTTAAAATAAGTAAAATGCACAAATAATAATATAAAACTTTGTTTTGCAAAAGATAATATCAAACTAGAATCACTATAAATGTGCAGATTTGCTCTATTTGCAGTGATCATATTGTAGAAAAAACCTCACAGTTTTATCTAACATTGTGCAGCACTTATACGAAACAACAAATAAAAATTTTTAAATTAAATTAAATCAAATAAATATGTAAAATCTAATATATTCTATGCAAAAATTGTGTTTTGCAGAAAATAAATACTAAACTAGAATTGTTAACGTGCAGATTTATTCTCTTTGCAGTTTATGTAGAAAAACTGAAGCAAAATGACACTTTTCTCTCTTAAAAACTCTAAAATTCCCACTCTGTGGTTGACTTATTAATGATTTATGGTAATGTGAAGGTTTTTCTTCTGTCAGAACGCGTCTAAAAGCAGCAGTTTGTGGAAACGTGGGCTGTAGAGGGTTTTTCTGTAAACTCACCTTCAGGGTCCAGCAGTCTGGTGACGCCCAGCTCCCGGTCGGCGACGCTGAAGGCCTGCTCCAGGTTCTCCTGGTTGCTCTGCCGGTACACCTGGCTCATGTCGATCAGAGTGGGTCTGTGGGTCAGTCACAGTGGAAGTGGGCTGCTATTAGCACTGATTACTGTCAGGAAGGATTTCAGTTCAGTCACGTCTGAAAAATGTCAGTATCACTGTTAGCTCCAGGCTGCAGCCCAGCATCTCTATTCCTGACAATTCTTCCATTTTCTTTAACAAGATAATTGCATCTTAAGGGCAGCAGTCAGAGCTCAATGTGACAGTTTCCTTCTTTATTAACCGTCTGAAACCTGAAACCCACCAGCAGCTTGGAAAAACATGTTCTCCAAAATTTGATACCAAAGCTAGAAACTGGAAGGATTTTCAACTTTTCAAGAGTCATTATGTTGGTTCTGTCTGGTCACACAACCTAATCTAAGTTTAAAATTGCAATATTTGCTCAAAATCTATTTATTCTATTTGTTTCATTCACAAATTTGCACAAAAAAAGAACAGTTTTCACCAGATTTTGTAAGAAATATCCCCAAAATTTTGTGCTTGTCAGCAAAAATCAACAATTTCCACTAATTAGATCCTGAAAAAACCCCTGAAAATTCTGTTGCATTTGACAAATATTCTGAAGGTTTCAAGAAGGTTTGAAAAGCTTATCTTTTTTCAGAAAATCACCAACAACATGCCATTTATCAGAGCCAGAAACTGCGAAAAAAAAGAAAAAACTGACAGATTTTCAACTTTCTGACAGTCAGTGAATGCACCACATGAGATACTATGTTGGTTCTGTCTGATCACACAACCTAATATAAATTTAAAATTGCAATATTTAATCAAAATATATTTATTTTACGCTTCATTCATAAATTTACCAAAAAATAAACAGTTTGCACCAGATTTTGCAAAAAAAAAAAATCTGTGCTCCTCAGCAAAACTGTGATATTTCTATAAAAATTCACCAAAAAATCCACAATTTCCACTAATTATATCCTGCAAAAAAACAGAAAACTCTGTTTCACATGACAAAAAATCAGAAGGCCTCAAGGCAGGTTTCAAACGCAAGTTTTTTGGTGGTGCTGTTGTTTAAGAAAATCACCAAAAACATTCCATTTATCAGAGCCAGAAATTGTAAAACAAAAGAAAAAAATTGACAGATTTACAACTTTCTGACAGTCAGTAAATGTCTCACGTGTTTCCATCACAAGAAGACGGCCAAAAATCTGCTTTAAAATGTGATAATGCATTCAAAGAATTTTATCCAACATGTCTCTTTCCAAAAAAAATTCTTGAATAAAGTCTTCACATAAGTTAAATTCTTTAAAAACAAAAAATTCTTTATTTCTCTGCGTAAACAAGCAGCCATAATTGACTCAGCTGCGACCGACAGTCATTTTGCCAAAATTCAAAAACTTCTCAGCTGAACTGCAGGCAGTGTATCCACAGAGCAGAGCGATGATGAAACGAAAGATTTAGAGGAAAATGAAACAAAAAGCATGAATAAAATAAATGCAGCATGGCTCAGAAACGGTAAACAGAGGAGCCAGCTGTTGGATACATCCAGCATGGTGAAACATCTGTCTACTGCTGCTGTGGCTCCATTTTTTCTCGTATTGTGAACAGATGTTGGCACATGAAGAAATGTCAGACATGTTGACTGCAGGTTTTTGAATTTCTGTAACATAATTAATCACAGAAATTCAACTTCTGCTTTGTCGTTTTTACGATTCAAGGCATTATAACTTTGTGATGCTGCACAGAAGACGCTTCTGAGTTACTAGTCATGTTTGTTCTGTTTCCATGGAGACACAGAGAGCAAAACGAGCCAACAGTGAGGAAAAATGTGACCAGAAAAATGAAACAGCTTGAGGTTCTGAGAGTCGACCACTTTCTCAGCAACACGTCCAAAAATGCCTCGTAACATTTTCCCAGAATCCAGAGTCCTGTGGTCGGATCATTACTTTGGAATAAACAACTGTTTAAAACCTCAAATATTCCGTTTATGTCAGGAACAAGATGGAAGAGCAGGAAATGTTCATGTGTTTAACAAATTTTTCCCTGATTTTTATTAGTTATTATCTGCAACTGAACAAAAAGTGGAAAAAACTTTGAAATAACAATTAAAAAATAATACAAACTACTAATAAACTATTTTTAAAATTTGCAATATATATTTTTTCAAATACCAGCAAATATCTGAACAACAATAATATTTTTGATGATCTAAATACAGTAAAACTATGTGATTTTACAGTCAAAAGCTGTGAAAGAATTCATTACTATGTAAAATTTTTATTATTTTTATGAAGACATTATATACAGTTTTACCTGTTTTTTTAGTTTATTATTAGACTTTTTTGTCTCTGATTTCAGTGGAAATTATCTGCAATTTAACAAATATTTAAACAAAACCGTTGAAATATCAGTTAAAAAATTATTTATCATTTTTCAACATTTAATATACATACATTTCCAAAATAAAGATCTTTTTTGCTGATTTAAATATAAAAGATAAAAATATAATTAATACCATAAACAAAATAAGTATATAGAAAAATAATTCCTCATTTTTCAATCCTTAATATAGAGAATTTTTCGCCAATAAAGAAATGTACGATCAACCGTTGTAAAAATTATTAATAATAGTAATTTACAGAAATATAGATTTTTGACATTATTTACAATTTTGTGTTTGGTTTAATATCTAAATTAATATATTTTTGTTTGTTTTGGTTAGTTATTATCTGTAATTTATCAAAAAATGGGAAAATGTGTAAAATAATGATTTTAAAAAATAAATTACTATTTTTTAATCCTTAATATAGATTTTTTTCCCAAATACCAGCAAAGATCTGTACAACAATAATATTTTTTGCTGATTTAAAGACAGTAAAACTGTAATTTCACAGTTAAAAGTTGTAAAAGAATTAATTACTATCCAGAATTTCTTTTTTTTATGAGGACATTACATATAGTTTGGGCCTTTTTTTGCAGTTAGCAAATAATTATTGTTATATTTTATTTGTCTGACTCCACTGGATATTATGTGTAATTTAACAAATATAGAAAATCTTTCAAATAACAGTTTGAAAAAATTATTTAGAATTTTTCAACACTTAATATACATAAATTTCCAAAATAATGCTGTTTTGGGGGCTAATTTAAAGGTATAAGCAAAGAATGTAAATAAATCTAAATGCTACCAACTAAAGAAATATTTCTAATTTTCCACTCCTTCCTATACACAATTTTCTTCGAAATAAAGTAAAATAACAACAATAAAGAGCAACCATTGTAAAAAAAAATCTATTTTTGGCTATTTTAAATATAAAAGCCAAAAAATACAAATAAATATAAATGCTACCAATTAATGAAATATTTCTCAATTTTCACTCTTTAATATACATATTTTTTCTTTGAAATAATGACAAATAGATGTAAAATAATGACAATAAAGATTTTTTTAAATTAAAAAAACACAAGTATAGTTTGTTGACATTTATAGTTTTGACCTGTTCTTTAAGATTAAGATAAAATTTTTGTTGTTGTTTTTTTTGCAAATTTAAAGAAATAAGCAAAAATGTAAATAAATACAAATAATTACAATAAAAGAAATTTTCTATTTTTTTACTCAATATACATAATTTTTCTTTGAAATAACATAAAATAAGAATTAAAAAATTTTTTATTAAAATTTACAGAAATATGGAGTTTTGACTTCATTTAAAATTTTTGCCTATTCTTTGTTGTTTTTTTTCTAATTTAAAGATATAAGCAAAAAAAGTGTAAATAAATTCAAATAATACCAATAATAATAAAATAAAATAATGACAAATAGATATAAAATAACAACAACAGAGATCAAACATTGTAAAAAAAAAAGTAAATAAAATAACAAAGTTTTCTTTGTTTTCAAATTTAGAGCAAAAAATATAAAGAAATATAAAGAAAATCAATTAAAGAAAAATTTCTAATATTTCAGTCCTCAATATGTGTAATTTTTCTTTCAAATAATAACAAATATATGTAAAATAATGACAATAATGGCTTAAAAAAGTGAATTAAAAATGACAGAAAGCTACATTTTGTACATTATTTCTAGTTCTGGTCTGTTCTTTATGGTTAACATATAAAGCTTTTTTTGTTGTTGCTAATTTAAAGCAAAAAATATAATTTAATCTAAATAATACCAATAACAAAATCCCAGTTAAAGTAAAATACAGACAGAAAAGCTGAAATCTGCATAATTAATCAAAGCTGCTGGAGGATTATTTAGAAATATATTTACATATTTGTTGATTAAGTAGCTGCAGGCAGGTTGATTATCGGTAGCGTGTTTCTCCTGACCAGAAAGAAGAAGCAAAGACAAGAACAACGACTTTAGGAAACTCAAATTCCCCTGATCAAGAGCTTAAATACAAACAAGACACTTTGCCAAGAACATAAACGGTCTCTGACGACGTGCAGTGACAAGATCGGAGCATCTCAGAGCTCTGAGGGGATAAAAAATCATCGTCTCAAACTCATCATCTCTAACTGTTCATCTCTAACTCTTCATCTCTAACTCTTCATCTCTAACTCTTCATCTTTAACTCTTCATCTCAAACTCTTCATCTCTAACTCTCCATCTGAAACTCATCATCTCAAACTCTTCATCTCAAACTCTTCATCTCTAACTCTTCATCTCAAACTCTTCATCTCAAACTCTTCATCTCAAACTCTTCATCTCTAACTCTCCATCTGAAACTCATCATCTCAAACTCTTCATCTCTAACTCTTCATCCATAACTCTTCATCTCTAACTCTTCATCCGTAACTCTTCATCTCAAACTCTTCATCTCAAACTCTTCATCTCTAACTCTCCATCTGAAACTCTTCATCTCAAACTCTTAATCTCTAACTCTTCATCCGTAACTCTTCATCCGTAACTCTTCATCTCTAACTCTTCATCCGTAACTCTTCATCCGTAACTCTTCATCTCTAACTCTTCATCTGTAACTCATCATCTCTAACTCTTCATCTCTAGCTCGCCTTCTGCATCAGACCAAAGTGAGTAAATGTGCTCCGTACACTTGCACCACCCTCTGGACGTAGTATTCCCTCCGGGTCGGCTCCCTCTCCCTGTCCCTGTCCCTCTGGACGTAGCAGGCCTGCCGGTAGGACGGCCGGTCCCTGCTCAGGTGGACCACCCGGGACTCGGATCCGGACTCGGGCTCCTCGCTGTGGGACCGGGTCCTGTAGTTCTGGTGGGGGATGTCCTCACACAGCATGATGACCCGGTCCTCCAGGTCGCTGACGGAGCCGGCGGTGCTGCTGGAGGCGCTGTTCAGACGCCGCTTGGAGTGGAACTTTCTCTTCAGGTTGTACATTCTTGCAGAAAAGTGGAGCTTTTAGAGGGAAAAAGAAGCGCAGCTATGAAGTCATGTCGGATCCTCCCGTCGCTCCAGCTGCTCTTTAAATCTGCTTCTCTTCTTTCAGCTGCTCTCCACACATCCTCCTCCTCCCCAACCCCGAAGGAATCTACAGCGGAGCTCTGAGCGTTGCAGCGTTTTGCTCCGACCTGCCAAGCCTCCGCTCAGCGTAGCTCCAGGGCAGCCTTTCCCCTCGAATCACAGCCAAACACACACACAGAAGAGGCACAGCGATGCCAGCCCCAGCTCTACGTCCCACAGCTCCACCCAGAATGCATGTTTATGAGAGCAAAAGTCCTGAAAGCTTCAGCAGCTTCTTAAAAAAACCCTCCCGTTTCCTCAGCAGCTGCGGTCCGCCCGAGTTCCTCGACGCTTGTGGAGAATAAAAGAGGAACTGCTTGTGAAATAGGAGCGACGGGAGCGAGTCTGGCCTCATCTGACTCCTCAGAACATAATAATCAAACACATGCAGGCAGAGAGAATGTGATTATGCTGCAGGAGGAGCGGAGGAATGTTTCTGTGACGACTTAATTCTGTTTAGCAGCAGCAGCAGCAGAATCACGGCTGAGACCTCCTCATTTATCATCTAGAAGCAGCTTCACAATCAAATCAGGCTCATTTTTAGAGTTTTAAAGCAACCCTAGCAGCAGAAAAGCAGACAGGATGAGACACATATGATCACTTTCTGAACAACACTTAATAGTTTATAGTTTGCACTGTAAAAAAAAAAAACAAAACTCAAAAAAAACAACAAATATCTGCATAATTATGATGCTTTTAGATGATTTAAATACAGTAATTTGATTTTATGCAATGTAATAATAGTAACAGTAATGTGATTTTATGGCCACAGTGTAAAAAACCAGATTACTGTTTATAAAGATATAGATTTTTTATATTTTTTATGTGGATATTATTTGGAGTTTTGGTTTAACATGTAAACAATTTTACCAGTTATGATTTTTAATTTAACAAAAATGGGAAAATCTGTAAAATAACAATAACAAAAATTATATAAACTACAAATAAACTATTTTTGTAATCTTTAATATCCACATTTTTTCAAATACCAGCAAATATCTGTACAATAATAATATTTTTTAGATATGTTTAATGGAGTAAAACTAATTTTATGGTCAAACATTTTAAAAGAGCAGATTAATGTTTATTAAAGAAAAATACAGATTTTTGAGAATTTCTTGCAAACAACAATTTGAGAAATAATGTACCATTTTTTCAGTCTTTACTATACATATTCTTCTTTTAAATTACAGCAAACTCTGTACAATTATATATATATTTTCCTCATTTAAATGCAGTAAAACTTTGTAATTTCACAATCAAAAGTTTTAAAATAATTCATTATTATTTATGTGTTTTTTTCTGAGAACACTATATACAGTCCTGGCCTGTTTTTTGTGGTTAATATATAAATTATTACTTTTTTTGTCTGATTTCACTGGATACTATTAGTATTTCAACCAATTTGATTTTTTTTAAATGACAGTTCAATTTTTTTTTCAACACCTAATATACATAGATTTCCAAAATAATGTTTTTTGTTGATTTAAATACAGTGAAACTGTGTAACTTTACAGTCAAAAGTCATAAAAGAACTCATTACTGTTTATAATAATAATAAAAAAAAAACCATGAGGACATCAGATGCAGTTTTTAAATTATTACAAATTTTCTCCAATTTCACTGGATACCATGCATAATCTAGCTAATTTTTCAACTCTTAATATACATCAATTTCCAAAATAAAAGTATAAATTTTGCTTATTTAAATATATACAAAAATGTAAGTAAATCTAAATAATACCAGTTAAAATAAAATATTTGTCATTTTTCATGTTCTTTGAATTAACGACAAATATACGTAAAATAATGACAACAGAGATCAAAAATTGTAAAAATAAAAAAATCAAAACTAATTACAATTTATACAAATCCATATTTTTGACATTATTTATGGTTTTGTTCTGTTCTTTAAGGTTAACATGCAAATTTATAGGTTTATTTTTCAGGATTTTACTGGAATTTAACAAGCAAAAATAACTTTAATTAAAGAAAAATATGTAACATAACATAAAACAAAAATTACAGATAAAGCAGTAACAAATGCTGATATTTCACAGTGATTTTTGAGTTTAAGTTACTATAAATAAATTTACTACACACTAAGTTAAATATTGCTCCTAAAAGCTAAATGTCTGGGTTGAAGTGAAATATTTTGAGTTAAAATAAACCTAAATATGAATGAATGGGTGAATGAGTGAGTGAATGAATGAAACGTGGATCCTCCTGACGTTTTTCTGAAGCTCTGATTTACAGCTGATCACCGTTTTGTCCTGACAGGTCGAGTTTAAATCTCCGATATGAGCTCCACATTCCTGAACGTGGGCCATAAATAAGAGAAGACAAACAAGATGAGCTGTAGCTGTGCAGGAGGTCACAGCGGAGACCTTTAAAGGATTCCTGTCCTCTGGTGCTGCAGGTCCACGTCCAGGCAGGTTTCATCCAAACGTAACATCAGCTTTCTGCCTCACAGCTCATTTGGAATCACATTTATGACTTTCTGCACTTTATTAGTCGAGTTTATTGACTCTGACTGAGGCTATGCATGTAAAATAATCCTTTTTTTTCTCTAATTTTAGGAAATATTATCTTAAATTTAACATGAATTATCTGTAAAATAATTCTATTCTTAGCTGTTTATAAAATTGCATGTGCATATAATTAAAAAGTAAATAAAATGATTAAATAATGTCAGAAATACAATAATGCTACAATTAAACAAAACAGGAAAATAACAGTTAAAAAATTATTTGCGGTTCATCGGTCGCTACTTTTTTCAGTAATTTTTACTAAATATCGTCTTTAATTTCACAAAACAAGGAAATTTTGTAAATTAACACATATTATTTACCATTTTTCAGTCTTTAATATACAAAATTTTTCTTTCAAATAATATAAATTATCTGTAAAATAATTCTAGTTTTAAATGACTTGAATATATCTGCAAAATAAAAAGCATATATAATATAAATATATATACAATATAATATAAATAAATTAAATTAATATTATAAATTTGAAAAAAACTTTAAATTACAAAATTTACAGCAAATAAAATTATAAACCAATATTCTAATTATTATAATATAATTAAAGAAAATGAATTAAAAAATAGTCTTTTTTACCATTTATCAGTCCTTGATATCACTAATTTTTGAAATAATATAAACTATCTGTAATATAATTACATTTTTAACTCACTTGAATATATCAGCAAAAAAATATTAAAATATAAAATTAACATGATTAAATTTTCAGCACAAAAAAGTATAATTATCATATTATATTTAAATGAAACAGGAAAATAAAATAACAGTCAACAAAATATTGTCTTTAACAAAATTAAGAAAATATTTAAAACAGTTGAAATTGTTATTTATCATTTCCAATCAGTTTACATCAGCTTTATCATGTGTTCAGTAATTTGGAGTCACATTTTAAAAGCATCAGCTGTGAGTTAGTTGAGTTTATCGTGTATTTAAACCCTTTTTGCTGTTTATTAGTTGAGTTTATCTTGTATTTAAACCCTTTTCGCCGTTTATTAGTTGAGTTTATTGTGTATTTAAACCCTTTTTGCTGTTTATTAGTTGAGTTTATCTTGTATTTAAACCCTTGTTGCTGTTTATTAGTTGAGTTTATCTTGTATTTAAACCCTTTTTGCTGTTTATTAGTTGAGTTTATCTTGTATTTAAACCCTTTTTGCTGTTTATTAGTTGAGTTTATCGTGTATTTAAACCCTTGTTGCTGTTTATTAGTTGAGTTTATCGTGTATTTAAACCCTTTTTGCTGTTTATTAGTTGAGTTTATCGTGTATTTAAACCCTTTTTGCTGTTTATTAGTTGAGTTTATCGTGTATTTAAACCCTTTTGGCTGTTTATTAGTTGAGTTTATCGTGTATTTAAACCCTTTTTGCTGTTTAATAGTTGAGTTTATCGTGTATTTAACCCTTTTTGCTGTTTAATAGTTGAGTTTATCTTGTATTTAAACCCTTTTTGCTGTTTATTAGTTGAGTTTATCGTGTATTTAAACCCTTTTTGCTGTTTAATAGTTGAGTTTATCTTGTATTTAAACCCTTTTTGCTGTTTATTAGTTGAGTTTATCGTGTATTTAAACCCTTGTTGCTGTTTATTAGTTGAGTTTATCGTGTATTTAAACCGTTTTTGCTGTTTATTAGTTGAGTTTATCGTGTATTTAAACCCTTTTTGCTGTTTAATAGTTGAGTTTATCTTGTATTTAAACCCTTGTTGCTGTTTAATAGTTGAGTTTATCGTGTATTTAACCCTTTTTGCTGTTTATTAGTTGAGCTTCTTTGTTCTTTAAACCCTCAGCGTGAGCTTTAGTCTCACCTGTGTTTGTGGATGATGGCGTTGAAGAGTTTCCCGTCTCTCCAGCTGGAGGTGAAGTTGTCGCAGCGCAGACCCTGGTATCCCTCCACCATCCTCTGGGACCACAGCAGCAGCTTCTCTTTGGCCGTCATGTCGTCCGACTGACCGTTGACCTGGATGTCGGAGATCTGCAGGAGACCAGGACCAGGAGGGAAGTGTATTTTCATTTAATTCATGTAAAATATCCTGCACAGATTCTCATTTTAGCAGGTTTCAGCTGTTTGTTTGATAGAGCTGCACCTCTAATGTTCTTGTTCCTTTTCAAGAAAAGTGTCTTTCAAATAAAATGCACAGTAAAAATATCAAAATAAGCGTAAAGAGGCAACATTATGTAGCTGGAAGATTAGCAACTAGCATGAAAACAATGTGAAAAAAATAGAATATTTTTAACATTTTTTTTTTTTACCTGTAAATGATTTCTATTTTTAAGAATTTACTGTTATTTTACTGATTTTTTCCCTTCCTGTTTTGTTAATTTACCGACAATATCAAGTAAAATCACAGAAAAAAACAAGCCTGACTGTAAAATTACGCTTTTTTTTTTTTTTTTAAAACTGGTTTTATATCATACAAAAGTATTAATTCACAAACTGACCTTCAAAAAACTGTAAACAATATCCTTATAAAAGACTGTATTTTTAGCATTATTATTGAAAGAGTTAAGGAATATGTTGTGAAAAAAATATACAGAATTTTTTAACAGTTTTTAACCTGTAAATGATTTATATTTTTAAGAATTGATTGTTATTTTACAGATTTTTTTCTTCTTGTTTTGTAAATTTACAGATATCAAGTAAAGTCACAGAAAAAAAGCGTGACAGTAAAATTACACTTTTTTCCACTGATTTTATATCAGCAAAAAGTACTGATTTACAAACTAACCCTTAAAAAACTGTAAATTATGTCCTCATATAAATAAAAAATTTGTATTTTTAATAATTGTTATTTTAATTGTCATTAAAACATTTATATTTATTTATAGATAACCATTTTACAGATATTTGCTGTTTATTATTAAGAATGAAAAATTCTAAATAATTTTTTATTTATTTTTGTTTTATTAAAAAAATTTAAATAAGTAAAAAGAAATATTTGGAATCTTGTTAATTCACAGATTTTATTTCTTTTGGTAAATTACACGTTTCAAGTCAAATCACAGAAAAACAAGCATGATTGTAAAATAACACTTTTTTATTGGTTTT
The DNA here is from genome assembly GCF_022539595.1 of Amphiprion ocellaris. Taxonomy (NCBI): domain Eukaryota; kingdom Metazoa; phylum Chordata; class Actinopteri; family Pomacentridae; genus Amphiprion; species Amphiprion ocellaris. The sequence goes on along the minus strand of NC_072780.1, from coordinate 31,178,602 downwards.
ACATCAGAAAAAAGTATTAATTTTTTAAACTGACCCTAAAAACGGTAAATTATGTCTTCATGAAAAATAAATAAATAAAAGGTATTTTTTTTATAGTTGTTAATTCATTACTTAAAACATTTAGAATAATTACAGACTATTATTAATTATAAATTATATTTTAAAAAACATTACAGATATGTATTATTAATTATTGTTAGAACTAGAATGAAAAAATTCAAACATTTTTTTTTACTTGTTAATTTACAGATTTTCGTTGTCTTGGTAAATTACAGACAACTAGCAAAATCATTTAAAAGATTTTTTGCAGGTATTTCCTAATTTGTTGAAGTACAGATGATATCTAGGAAAATTACAGATTTTTTTTTATTAATGTAGATGTTGACTTTAAAAATAGGGTAAAACATAACAATTACATAATGTTCATATCAAAAACCCGTGTCTTTATAAATGGTAATTTGTGTTTTAACAATGTGTGACTTTAAAATTACAGTTTTGCTGAATGTAAATGACCAAAACATTTCATTATTTTACAGGTATTTGCTGATATTTTCACATATTTTGACTATTTTTGAACTCTAATGTATTCCACTGTTTATTAATGTCTTTTCTGGAACTCTGCCGCCAGATTTTTTTTACAGCGTACAGTTAAATTTGTTAAAAGAGTTTCATGGGAAAGCTACTTTTCTCATCTAAATCTTTTCTTTGATAAATTAAATCTTGAGCTGAAGGGCGAAGGAAAACTTTCCACTTTCACCGCTGATTTCTTCCAGACTCCAGATGAGTCACATTTAAACGGGGAAACAGAACTTTTACTCCGAGGACACATGATTTCAATTAAACTCACTGTTTTGGACGGAGACAGAGATGCTTTGTGATTACAAAACAGAAATCATAGGAGTGAAGATGCCAATGAGACGTCGATCTGACAGAGTTATGAAAAAGTTCCAGACTGATTTCTTCAGTAAATCCTCTGGCAGCCGCAGATGAATGTTGGAGCTTCAACAGCAGACTATTTTATAGCTGCGAGGCTCTGCTATGAGTCACAGAAACACACTGCACAAACGTTTTCTCACGACAGTAAAGAAACTAAACAGCTTTAGTTTGATCGACGCACCTTCAGGTGAATTTTAACTCAGTTTGGACACGAAAACATGAATTAAGTGTTTAGATTTGGCAGCCGGTGTGACTGTTTGCATTAATCCGTCTGCATCCTATCTATAATCACCATGCTTTGAACAGTCCTCAGTATTTGTTTTGGTCTGCATTCGTTCCAGATGGGCGGAGGTCTCTGCCAAAGTATGCACAAGTTGTAAAAAGCTGCAACAATCAAAGGAAACCGTCGGTAAAAACTCTTTTCTTTAACCCTCTGAGTCCCAAAATCTACTGGTATGTTTGAAAGGTCTGCTTTTGTTAAGAAAACGTTAAAATCCCACCATTTATCAGAGCTAGAAACTACAAAAACACAGAGAATTGTCAGATTTTCTACAGTCTTTGAATGGACCATGTGTGTTTCACCAGTTTCCATCATTGAAAAACTGCCAAAAACTGGCTGACAGTTGTGATATTCCTTTGAAATTATCTTTTTCCTACATGTTTCATGTAAAAAATTGCAAAAAATAAAAGTTTGCACTAATCAGATTCTACACAAAATAAAAAAATTCTGTGATTTTCATCGCAACCGTGAAGCCATCATTCACTCAGCTGTGACCAACAGTTGTGTAACAAGAATTCAGACAATTTCACGTGAAAGGAAAAACTGAAGGTAAAAAAAACAAAACAAAACAAAACATGTTTGATAATTAAAATAAATGCAGCATGACTCAGAAACAGTGAACGGAGGAGCAAGTTGTGGGAAGATACATTCAGCATGGTGAAACATCTTTCTACAGATGATAAGCAGAGACAAAAAGTCTGTCAGGGTTCTTATAAACTGTTAAATATCTATAACATGTGGAGCCTTGGTTTTTTCTGGCATTGGTAACACCTGTGGAGACCTGGAAAAATGTTGGACATGTCAAGAAATTCAACTTTTCTTTTTGTCTTTTCTGTGATTTATGTCGTTGTTAGAAGATACATTCATCATTCTACAGCTGAGGAGCAGAGTGGAGTGAAAGTTTGTAGAGGCTGTAAAAATGTAAACAGACCTCATTAAATTGCTTTAAAAGCACACGGAGCCTCAGTTTTATTGGTAACGCCTGTGGAAACTAAGGAAAATGTTGCATATGCTGATTACAGTTCTTTTTCAGTTCTGTAAAACAAACAACTGCAAAAATTCTACTTTCATTTTGGACTTTTTTCTGCTTCTCTCTACTTCTGGAGCCTCATTTTTAAAATTTTTTCACCTGTTGGCACATGAAACAAATGTCGGTCATTTCATTTTTTGTAACATAATCAAAGAAATCCAACGTTAGCTTTCGTCTCTTTATGATTTGTGTCATTCTGTTTGTGTCAAACTGCACAGAAGACATATTTCTGAGTTCTTTCTATTTCTAGTCCTGGTTGTTCTGTTCCCATAGAGGTGCAGGATTTTATACTGCAGTGAAAAATGAGTCACAGCGAGGAAAAATGTGACAGGAACAGAAACCTAAAAACTGCTCAGAGATCAGAGGGTGAAGTAACTTCCAGAGCTGCTGAACGTCTCTTACTGGAAGCAGGGCTGCTTAATGACCACTGTTGACTATTTCCAGTGTTTTTTGGGGCATGCCAATGAGTCAGAGCAGAACTAATGATTTCGCTCTTTTTTTTGTTTTTTGTTTTTTTACAGGAAAGGGTGGAGGAGGGAAAAAAGACGGCATTTCTTCCTCCTGCTATTTTCCTTTCTGAAAGGGAAGCCCTGGCGCTCCGACGTGGACGTGGACATGAAGTGACTCAGGTTCTGGATGGAAACTGGACCTCCGCCCTCGCAGATTCTTCTTCTTCTGTTACTTTTATTAAAATATAATCACCTGAGCATCGATAACTCAGCCAAGTTGTTAAAAGCTGCAACAATCAGAGGAAACCTTCAGCAGAAACTCTTTTCTTTAACCTTCTGAGTCCCAAAACCTGCTGCTATGTTTGAAAGGTCTGCTCTTTTTTGCAAATCCTGAAAACTATAAAAACAGACAGAATTGTCAGATTTCCTACAGTCTTTGAATGCATCATGTGTCACACGAGTTTCTATCATTGACAAGTAGCCAAAAACTGTCTTATAGCTGTGATATTTTGTTGAAATTATTTTTTTCTACATCTTGTTTATAAAAAAAGTGCCAAAAATCAAACATTTGCACTAATCAGATTCTATCAAAAAATAAAAATTCTGTGGTCCTCATCGCAGCTGTGAAGTCTACATTTACTCAGCTGTGATCAACAGTTATGAACAGTTATGAATTAGAATTTTAAGTTGAAGTGCAGGCAGTGTTTAAATCGAGCAGCAAGGAGATTGAACGTAAAATACAACAAAATAAATGCAGCACGGCTCAAAAAATGCACACAGTGGAACAAAAACAGACAAAAAATGGCTTAAAAATGTCATGTTGCACCAAAATCACTGTATTCTACATGACTCGCTCCAAAAAATTGCCAAAAATAAAAGATTTGCATCTGCACCTGGGGAGCTCGAAGGAAACTCGCTATTGTTAGCGGCGACTAAAAAACAAAGAAATTTGCATCTGTTTTGCTGAAATAACAGTTGCCAGATGATGAAGTGCATCTAAATGGAAGTTTTTAATGTTATTACTTGAAGTCATTGCTTGAAAAAACAAACAAAACTGTCGACTTTTACGACAGGCGGCAGCGGTGAGGGTTCGTTTCTGCAGTTTTGAAGTTGAACTGCAGGCTGTGTTTAAATCGAGCAGAAGGGAGACTGAATGTAAAATAAAACATGCCGGGTCAAAAAAATAAATGCAGCATGGCTCAAAAATGGTATACGGAGGAACAAAAACTGCCAAAAGCTGTCTTTAAAATGTCATATCACATTTAAACCGCTTGGTCTCCGACGTGAGCACAAAATGACTCAGATTATGGATGGAAACTGGACCTCCGCCCTCGCAGATTCTTCTTCTGTTACTTTTATTAAAACAATCACCTGAGCATCGGTTAGTTGTAAGCTGCACCTGGGGAGCTCAGAGGAAGCTCGCTATTGTCTGCGGTGACTAAAAACAAACAAATCTGCGTCTGTTTTGCAGAAATAAAAGCTGCCAGATGACGAAGTGCATCTAAATTGAAGTTTTTAGTGTTATTACATGAAGTTATTGCTTGAAAAAACAAACAAAACTGTCGACTTTTACGACAGGCGGCAGCGGTGAGGGTTCGTTTCTGCAGTTTTTAAGTTTTCTGAGTCTCCACGGCAACGTCTCCTCCTCATGGGAACCACTGAGTCACGCTGAGTGACAAGGAAAAGGATCCCACAGAACACAACCGTCATTATGGCATCAAAGAATCTCCCAGCACTCCCACTCCTTTTTCCAGTAGAGGATACTCCAACATCAGGAACACATCTGCCCACTGACGAACGCCTTCCTCCACTTTGGCTGCTGCTGCCAGAGGCGGTTCGAGCAATTTTATACTGTTTATGTTACATAATAAGGAGCCCCTGTTTGAGGGAAACCTCCACATTTAGATAGAAGTTATGGAGCTGCACCACAAGAAAGAAAAAAAGTTTTTCTCTGGCTTGTGGACATCTGTCTTCAGAAATGAATGAATAGCTTTTTTCAGTGTTTAGTCTTCTCAAGGACTCGAGAGGTTGTGTATAAACGCCTAAGTGCTACCAAATGTCCAATAAAACCCATTTGGAAGTGACTGGCTGTGGGATTGTACTGTATTATAACTGCAGAGTCAACATCGGGATAAGAATCTTGACATGGAAGCAAACTAATTCCAATGTAAGCAAAGTAAACGCATGTAAGTCATTCAATGGAGGTGGGAAACACCCACATGGTGCTCGGGAAATACAAATCGAAATGGAAGTAAATCCATTTTAAGTAATGAAATCTTCTGGTAATTTACAATAAAACTAGCAGTTACCTGGAAGTGAAGGATGATGGTCCATATCAGGCCCAGGGTCAGCTTGGGGTTTCCATCTGCGATGTCATCGTTCCTGATGTTGACCAGTTTGACCTGAAGGTTGATGGATAAAAAACAGTTCATTAGTTTATTTAAAAAGCTCAGATTCAATCTGAAGAGTTTTCTGAAGGCAGCTGTGGACAGAAACTAATGCCGAATTTGTACGATGTGCGATCGAAAAGTTCAGAGACTGGTCTTGTTACTGTGGTTGCAATGGTTTCCCATTCATTGTCTATGCATCATGTTTCCAGCTCCTCATCTGAAAGTTGAGGTTTTCGCTGTTGTATGCAAATCAGGGGTGTCCAGGGCAACTTATTGCCTCTTGAACTCCTGACAAAGTTCTAAATTTGCAGTTGTTGATTTAAAATAAAGGCAGATTCAGTAGCAGTGTGCCGTCTTTCGCACCTCAAATGCTTTCAGAGACACGTTTCAGTCAACTAACTTAGCAATGGAAGACAAGCTTTCCAAACAAGCCGCCATGTTGGGAACCCAAAAGAATACAGGCCATGAATTAAACGTTTTTCCAGCCAGGGGCAGCCAGTATTTGTGCGGTTGTAGGAGGGTGTAGCCTGTATTGGTTTCCTGTTGGAGCATCAGTCAATCATCTATCATGACTCTGCCTAGACGAACACCAATCAGCTGCCCGATGCTGGCAGGCGAAACCACCATTTAGTTCCAAAAACACGCCTGAGGACACGTATCAGAACTGCCATGAGTCAGGACTTTAGGCTTTATTGGGCGACCCCTATCAGGACCTTTGCAGCACATGCTTTTGTGAACATAGGTAGGTTCATATTTGCGATTTCACTATGGAGTTCAAACCAGAGCAGAAAGTAATCCTAAAACCCTCATTTGGAGGATCATCCCTGGCTACCAGAGGTGGATCTTCAGCTACCACCAAGAGAAGAAACAGCAGATTTCACAGTAACACCAGGAGCTGCTCAGTGTTTACCTCAACATTTATATGGTTGTGCACCATCAGGACAGAGTTCTACTGTAACGTCCTGAGGTGTCCGAGGACGAACAACCTTAAATATATCCCGATGGAACACGGGTACTCCCACTGGTAATTCAAGTTGATTGGAAGCCATTCTGACACAGTTTAGGACATTTCAGTTCCAATCTCAGATGATGTTTGACATCATTCTACTTCCTGGGAGTGTTATGGGTGTGGCAGGAGCATTGGGAACAGGGTGTTGGTGCACGAAGAGAGATTATAGGCGGCGTCTCTGAAGTTTTGATCACATTTTCCTACAATCTGTAATACCACTCAGTAATGCTGTATAGGATGTTGACTGATGCTGACTAATGACTAGTGTTGTTTCTAGAATGAAAAGTTTTGTTTTTGTCCAATTCTGAACTCTGGGATGAACAAGCTTCATATATTATAGCATTTTTTTTTTAAAGATTACCCTCTTCTTTTATTTTGCAAATTGCATTTTAACTTAAATTTGAAAGACATGACTACCCAGCTTCATTTACTAGAAATTATTACAGCATGGCATACTGGTGTTCCAGCTCCCATTTCAGGTGGTGCTTGACAGAATGAGAGGAGTGTTATATGTGTTGCAGGAGCTCTGTGAGCAGAGCAGAGCTGCACGATGACACGACTTCAGCTACAGCTTTTTTTTTTTAGAAGCACAGTTTCTGAATTTTTGCAGTTTCCTCAAATCAAACAAAAAACTGTGCATAGCAAAAACCTCAAAACAGAGAAAACCAACATGAAAATACTCCTTTATTATAAATATGCATTAAAATCATTGCGTCTCTTTACTGACCTGTCTGTGTTTGAGGAAGTCCAGGGCGATCTGTACATTCTGCAGCTTGTGGAAGCGCATTCGGCCTTTTTCCCGCGGCTGCAAGAGACGAGAAGAAACGGAACATGAAGCGAAGGCAACGCATGTGTTTTCGATGAACAGCAAAGCCCCATGACCGAGGAACAGCTGTCTGTCTCGGAGGTCTAATCTACTCTACACATCTACAGTCATGGGCTGGAGAAAAACAAAAAGATGGCAAATTTGAAGTGAGATTCAAATTGTGCGTGGTTGTGATCAAAGCGTTTGGCCGGACCTTGACCAGATCCGACCCTACATGACCCTGAGATGCATCCCGGCCAGATGTCTGCAGGTGAAAGCATGACAATGGATGAGAAACAGTGATTCTCCCCGTCATCAGTCGATACTCTCCTTCTCTCCGAGCCCTAACTCCTCCCTGCACCCCATCAGGTGCAAATTATCTTCATTTACACCTCCACTGATGACTGATTAGTGATGTTTTATTACTATTTTAGAGTCCAATCGATCACTTTCAGAGGACGTTTACCCCCCAGGAGTGATGGTCATGACATGCATTGGTGCTCCAAGTTGTAAGCTTTCAGCCAGTCGTCAAACTTTGTTGCAGGATTAGTCAACATATCAGCTTGCAGTGATGAAACTTTGGACTTTGCTTTCAATACAGTGAAGGAACCCAACACTTGTAGCTCTTGTTTGACCCTAGAAGGCTCAGTTTAAACCTTTACCGATAGATTTACACGTTTAAAACCTTTAATTAACCATTTTATTAGGCATTTCTTATCTATTCAATGACTTTCAAAGACACAAAATGTATTTTATGTCGTTTGTTAAGTCACAATTACAGGGCTGCAGTCTGTAGATTGACTAATTGGATGATTTGCTCCAACTAGTCAAAGAATCTGTGGTGCAACATCAACAGCTCATTAGGATTAATCCATTATTTTTAGCAATGATGGAAACAACCCCCATGTTTTCACCACTTTAAACTGGTCCAACCTAATGGAGACTCTTGGGTTTAACTTATTTAGCTCCAAGCTAATTAGCCATGTTTCCATCTAACTGTTGAGGAGAAAACATCAAAATTAAACAGAAAATGTCTAATTAGCTCTGTTTGTTTGGAACAAATAAACTGAGCTTTATAGTGTCACCAGAAGGTGGCGTTAAAGGCTACATGGCTGTAATTAACAGAGTAGAAGAAGTTGGAAATGTTTGACGAATGTTTAAAACAAATCTTTGTTCGTATATGAGAGAAAAATAGACAAATGTCTTCAGAAAGGTTGTAATTTTTCCTTTACTCTGTCTGAAACTGACAAAAACACAACCGATTAGTTATGAGGATTGAAAACTCAACATCAAAAAACTGTTTTTAATCTCTCATTATACACATTAGATCTTTTCAATAAAGTTAAAAAAAACAACTTTAAGTGAGTGTAAGAAGTTGTCTGTCAAATTGCGGGAAGTTTATGGCAGTTTTCATTCATTTTTTTCTTATGCTATATGTAAATATGCAAAAAAATACATAAATTCAACATAAACTTGTCTTTTTTCTTTTAACAGAGCAAAAGGACAAAACACAAAAATTGTTTGTCAACTGAAAAAAAAATTGAAAAAGAGAAAAAGAAAGACATTTTTGTCAATCTACGAGAGAAAAACAGGGAGAAGTCTTCAAAATTTACTCTCAAATAAAAACAAACATCGTAATTTTAAAAACAGAAACATCTTCGATTATGTGAGTGAAATGTTTATGTCGGAACTTAGTCAGGTAAAATTCAGAAAAGATGGTTCCTTATGACATCAAGCGCTCTTTTTCTGAAGAGTTCAATAAACATCTGTAAAATAACGGTTAAAATAAATAATTACTGATTTTCAATCCTCAATAGGCATAATTCTTATCTCAAATCGTTTTAAATAAAATAACTATATCTTTAAGAATTGTGATTTTTTTTAAAAAAACAACAAAAGAACAAATTTCTCTGTGTAAAAACACAGATTTTTGATGTTATGTATCGTTTAACCTGTTTTATTCAGGTTGACATTTGAATTAATACCTAATAATCTGTAATTTAACCCCAAAAAAGTGTAAAATAACATTTTAAAAATGTTTTTACCAAATTTTAAATCCTTAACATGCAGAATGTTATTTAAAATAACAGCAAATATCTGTGAAATAATAAGAAATAAGTGTAAAAACTGTGAAATTGGGGATGGTTTTCTTAAATTTTGATGTTTTAATTAACTTTTTCTAATGCGATACTTAAAAATATGTAAAATAAAAACACTTTACAGAAACACAGCTTTAGATATCATGTCACAGATTTTCTCCAAACAGTCAGATATTAACTTTGCAAACAGCAGTTGGAGTATCAAAGATCAACTATTTTTTCTGAATAGTTCTTATGTAAATTCTATTTTCTGAATCAGATTAATTCAAGCAGCTGCTCCAAGTCTGCTGTTATCCTGTCAGTATAAAATAACGAGATTAAAATAATCTAATCTGCTATAAATACCAGCTTTTTTATGTTTATAATTCATTTATAGGCTAATCATTCTAGTAGGCAGACTTTCTCAGAGCTCTGAGGAACATTTTCTTTATAATGTGCAGATTTTTTATTTATTTTTTGGTCGATTATCCCCACGGAATTAAAAAGTCGTTTCACAGGAGCATTTTGGGAGTTTTATTTTATAGTTTTCTTTTTTGTTCTTAGTTAATTTTGAATATTAATTTAAATTAGTTTATCTTCATGGTTTCTACTGCTGTGCTGTTACTTTAAGTTTCATGATTTATGAAACCGTAAAGTTTTAGCGATATTATCCCATTAGTTTGGTTATTCCCCATAATTTCTAACATTGTACGGTCTCAGCATTATTATAGTCAGATAAATTATTATTTTATAGGATTTTTGTAGGTTTTAATGCCTAATATGTAAATTAATTACAGAAATTATTTAGACTTAAACTCTCACTTCTTATTCCCAAACAGTAATACTTTCACAGTATAAAATTACACTGTTTTACTGTATTTAAATCAGCTAAAAACAGGATTACTTTAGAGATTTCTATGCTTTGTTTTCACAGTTTTCTATCATTCTACATTTCAATATTTTTTTTCTGGCACCCTTACTGCCAGATAGTCACTGTTTTTTTCTTTCCTGGATTTGTTTAATTTAATTTATTTTTATTTTCTGTTACAGTGTGCATTAATTAAGTTATTCTTCTTTACTAATAACACTGCGGGGTCTCAGCCTTCGTATTTTAAAAACAGTATTTTAAATAGGTTTTAACTCCTAATATGAAAATAACTCAGTTAAAATCACACCATAAATAACTTAGTAGTCCTGTTCTTCTTCTTATATAAAACCACTTCGATGCACTGGCTGTTGTTTTAAAATGTACTATAATAAAAACAGTGACTTTTTCTGCCTTTAATTTGAAATATTTAACCTCTGAGCTCCACTGTTTAAAACTAATTGCAATAAAGCTCTAGCTTTAAGATCTCTACCTCTTTATTATTTTTGTTCTTATGAAACTGTGACTTTTTTCTGAATAGATTTTAAAGAATTGTTCCCTTTTAAAATGTCCTACTGTACCATCACTCTGCATTTCACTGCATAAACTGTATGAACATAGGGACAAATGAAAGCTCTTGAACCATAGATCATTATGTTTTCTTACTGGAAAGTACTCTGGTTGTTGTTTTAAACATGCTAGATTAAAAACAGTGATTTTACCTGCCTTTATTTTGAAAGATTTAACCTCTCAACTCCAGTTTTTAAAACTAATGGCAATAAAAATCAATCACTACATTATTCAGAAGTAGCATTTTATAGAGTTTTTGTAGGGTTTTAATCCCAAATATGCAAATTATTCAAGTAAAATGACACCATAAATAATGTTTAAGTAACACCAGTAACTCCTTATTATGAAACTGTGACTTTTTCTGAATTTAAAGAATTGTTTCCTCTTATAATGTCTTATTAATGTACAAACTGTATGAACATGAATCCTTATCAACAGTGACTGTACCTGCCTTTAATTTGAAATATTTAACCTCTCAGCTCCACTTTTAAAGCTAATCATTACAGGAATCATTCAGAAGTAGCATTTTATAGAGTTTTTGTGGGATTTTAATGCCAAATATGTAAATTATTGAGGTTAAATCACACCATAAATATTATAGAAGTAACAGCAGTAACTTCAGCTTGAAGCTCTCTACTTCCTTATTAATACTATTATGAAATTTTGACTTTTTTCAGCATCATTTTTAAACAATTGTTCCCTTTTAAAATGTGCAAACTGTATGAACATGTGACAAATAAAAACTCCTCAATCATTATCTTTTTCTTACTGGAAAGCACTTTCTTGTTTTAACAGTACTAGATTAAAAACAGTGACTTTTTCTGCTTTTAATTTGAAATATGTAACCTCTCAACTCCACTTCTTTTTTTAAAATTCTCACCATAAAACTCCTTTAAATGAATCACTATACTATTTTGTACAGTTTTAAACCCAAATATGTAAATTACTGAGGTAAAATCACAACACAAATATTATATAAGAAACACCAGCAACTCATAATTATTACTATTATTTAATTTTTTTTTATGAAATTGTGACTTTTTTTCTGAATCATTTTTAGAGAACTGTTCCCTTTTAAAATGTCTTATTGTAATGTCACTTTGCATTTCATTGCACAAACTATATGAGGATGTGACCAATAAAAGCTCTTGAACCTTAAATCATTAGGTTTTTCTTACTGTAAAGTGCTTTGACTGTTGTTTTAAATGTGCTTTATCAAAAACAGTGACTGAACCTGCTTTTAATTGAAAGATCTAACTTTTATTTCTTAAATTCCTGCCATTAAACCCCTTTAAATGAATCCCTACAGTAATTTTTCAGATGTAAACTTGCTCTCTGCTGCCGGCTACGATGAGGAAGACGATGCTGAACACATTAAACAGGAAGTGTCATCATGCAACGAGCCAGCAGCCACCTGGGCAGGTGAACATGCTGCGCCCGAGGAGGCGGCCGCCAACGTCCGGGCGCCACTCACCAACCGAACGTTCCTCACAACGTCACGCTCCCTCGGCTACCACGGCAAGAGCATCGCAAGAGAGGAAGGCAGAGGGGGAAAGGTCAGCAAACAGGAAGTAGACCGGAGTAAAAACCAGGCCTCAGACAGGTCAGTGCAGAAAGGTTACAAGATGGAAGCAAACAATGACATTAGTGCAACAAGTGTCCCAACAGAACAGTGCTGAGTATTAAAGGAAAAAAGAAGACGTGCGCAAAACCTCAGCATGGACCAAAAATCTATCATAGACATGAAGTCAGTCATGCAGAAGAAGTGAGACAAGAAACCAGCAGAGAAACGTTGGATTCAATAAACATTTAGAGCAGCTGAAGAAACAATGAGACGACAGACAGACATGTGATCGCAAGAAAAGTCAGTACACTGTAAAAAAAAATAAAGCTTTAACAAATGTTTACAAAAAATCTGTTTAAGTTAGCAAAAATACCTTTGTTTTCCAGGCATTTGCAGTTATTTCAATTAAAATTATGTTAATTAAAGATTAAAAAAATGCAAATTATTTTCAAAAAAAATGGTATTTTACAGCTTGTTTTATTAAATTACAGATAATATCTAGTGAAATTGCAGGGGGAAAAAAAAGTATTTATTCATATGCTAACCCGAAGAAAACAGGCCAAACTGCAAATAATGTAAATAATAATAATACTAATAATGCTTATATATGTGTGTGTGTGTGTGTGTGTGTGTGTGTGTGTGTGTGTGTGTGTGTGTGTGTGTGTGTGTATAGATAGATATGAAAAATACTTATGAAAAATACTTCTTTTATGACTTATTTTTTGACTGTAAATATATATGTACATACATTTTAAATAAAAATTATTTAAATCAGCAAAATGTAATTATTTTTGACATTACTTGAGGTAAAAATAATGATAATAAGGATTAAAAAAGTGTTGTTTTACAGATTTTCCATGTTTTGTTAACTTACAGAATTTGGTAAAATCACAAAAACAGGCCAAAAGTCTAAATAAAGTCCACATCAAAAATCTGTATTTTTACAAATAGTAATTTCTTATTTTTAGTTTGACTGTAAGATTAGACTTTATTTTCTTGCATCTTTTTGAACAGAGATTTGCCATTATTTAATTGTTTTTTTAAAGACTTTTTGAACGTTACAGGATTCCACCATTTTATAGCATTTTTAAGCACCTCTGCTGCCAGATTTTTGCTGTTTTATGACATTTTTTTACAGTGTAGGACAGGAGAGCAGGTCTGGACAGGACTGGAGGATTTTTAGATTTTACAGCAACAGCAGGAAGACGTGAACAAACGAATCCTTCATTAACTCACCAGAGTCTCTCCAGACAAAACCTCCAGCAGGGAGATGAGGTTGTGTCCATCTCTGAGGTCCTCGTACAGGTCGGTGATGTGACGCTGGGCCTGAAGACACAACATGGAGACGCATTTTTAATCTTTAAATCACGTTACTGATCTGGGTTCATTCAGTCACAGTGTTTGTATTCACACACGATACAAACAGCAGCTCGTCTCCAAGGAAGTTCACAAAAATCAGGATTTAATCCACCTAAAAAAGGAAAAGCTGAACACACACCAACACATTACTGCTTTTACTGGCTGCAGGAACCAACTGTTCTGCTCTTCTACAGGATTTCTCCTTTTTATAGCCTCTAATTTCCATTTTTCCTCTCATTATTTTAACACATCAGGTTTACAACAATGGGCAGTTAGATGATCGGTTGTAAACAAACACAGTTTAACTATTTTCTGCAGTTTGTGGACGCCGACGCCTATAACTTTTCAAACAAAACTGAAGCCTGTATCACACAAACGCATCATCTAAGCCACAAATATGTAAAATTAGATGCTTTAAGTGCTGTTATAATTATTAAATGTATATTACCACCCACCTTTCTACTGTGAGTAGATAAAAGTCATGTAAAACCAATTATCATTTACCATCATAAGAAAATCAATTTTGAAGCAAACTGTGCAGTTTTTCCTAAATTTAACAAAAGAAATCTGGTGCCTAAAGTTTCTAACATGTAGTTATAGTTGTGAATGTGTCAACTAAACTGTAATATTTTCCTAAAACTAACCAAACAGAGTGAAAACTGAAAGTAAACGATGAGTGAAAACTACATTTAAGTCGAAGAATAACTGTGCCATATGGGACACGAACCCAAAGTCTTGTTGCTGATTTATGCCTCCTTACAAGGACTTTGTGGTTCCTTCAAACTCGACAGCTTTCCTTTTACTTTTTCATAACAAAAACATGTAGTTATTGTTGTTAAAGCTTCAACTGACCTGTGATATTTTCCTAAAACTAATCAAGCACGGCGAAAACTGAAAGTTTTCAGAATAAAAACAAGATTCTTTCAAATCCAAGAGGGAAGTTTAGTTGTATAGTAGTTGGCTTGTTCATCCTGTGACTCAATGTTAAAATCATATGGAAGTCACTTGCCGTATTACAAAACTGGGAGTCTGTGACGACAATCATTTGCAAAACCACAACCTGTGCAGTTAATGATGCATTTTTTATCAGTATTTTTCTAAAACAAAGGGAAGCAAACTCACTCTTTGAATCACTCGTGTGAAGCAACGTACTGTTAAGTAAATGGTTTTACGGTTGAATACAGAAAAAAAAGACTGATAGTTTTTAAACACAAACAAAGCTGCAGTTCCTCAAATGTCCAGTGGAGGCTGCATTTAAAAGTGAGTCAATCCCCATAGAGCTCCATGTTAAAATGTCCAACTTTACAGCAGAAATAAACATGTTTACAACCTGGTACAAATAAAAGTCTTGGTCTCTTTAGCTATTTTATCCATTCATGACAACTGGACTGGGTTTGAATTTTTAGAAAATTCATCTATTTAAATTGTATGAAGTCTTAAAGTTATGCAAATTTAAGGGTGTGGCTGCTTTGGTAACTCCTTTTTGCTAATTTTTGGATTAGCTGAGAGCTAGTCAAGATGGAGACAACCTGAATCCATTGTTGCATCTTAAAAACCTCAAAAACGCTAATGCTAATTGCTAAAGATCTTCGAAGTTGCCATTTCCAGCCTCTTCTCTGTAGGCTTTGTGTTCAATCGAGGTTTAAAAATCAGGTGCAAACTGCAGAAACGAGTTAACTTGATCATCTAAGCTGCTTATTTACAGGTTATTTAGTCAATTAAACCCCTACCTTAAACTCTGCAAAATAGTTTTTAAAGGACAAAAAGGGTCATAATTTGAACATTTGCATTGATTTTTTCACCTAAACTAATGTAGTAAAACCTGGGATCATGTAGTCGCTCATTTTCTTTGTCCTTGAGATGCTAAATATCATCTCAAAACCAAAAACTGACTTGAAAAATTACAAGGAAAGCAATCTTTACTTTAAACCGCTCCGGAAACTGCCTGTAAACTTTGCATGCAACTTACTGGCACGATGTCTAATTACACTCTGGAAGCAGCTGTAGCCACAGAAACGTGTAAAAACAAGTCGCACTGCAAGAAAACAGGACTAGGAGGGTTAAAACGAAGGGGAACAGAAGGTTAGAGGCCAACAGTGGAGGGTAAATAAACAGACATGCAGGCAGAAATGAGTCCAAACAGCACTCGGGTCGCAGCCAGAACCTACCTCTGCCTTCCAGTGCTGATGGGGAAGGATGGAGGACAGAGTGGAGGATGGAAAGAAGAAACAGTCGGATGTGAGAAGATATGAAACTTTAAAGACTCGAGAGGGAACAGAGGACAAGGACACAGATGCTGGTTGGATCTGACAGACGTTAGACAAGGACAGTTTGTTATTTTAGAATTTAATTTGCCATTTTCTGCCTTTAAAAATCAAGAAATATAAAAATACGCTTTTGTTTTCTGTGCATGAATCAGCTGCTGGATATAAAGGGTTAAATAAAACACCGGTTTTCCTTCTCCGCAGTCTAAATCATCTACACCAGGAGGCACTTTTGAGATATCTGTTGGAGACGTTTCATCTCGTGATCCGGCCTCGAGGTGCAGTTGGATCGCTGACCGTCCTCGAGTCTTTTGGACCCAAATCTGAGGGATTTTCCCGACAAAACAAACAAAGTCTGAGTCATCTGGTGTCGAGCCTCGTGTCGCCGGACGCACATGTACGGCAGCAGACATTCCTCGGCTTTAACACACTCCGATTCCCGAGTAAAAACAAGATTAATGAAGCTGAATGTGAAGCAGCTGATGCTAACAGGTGGACTCTGGTTAGAATGAAACTCTGGAAACATGATTAATAACATGGCTCTACCAAAAACAGCCACAATTTTGGTGTTTTCATGATATGTAATTTAACATAACTTTCATTTGAAACCTCACATTCCTGTTTCATACAAATTACATGGAAGCTTGTTGCAAAATAAGAATTTTCCTCCACGTTATCAAGGCACAAAACGACATAACATGAGCTCTTTAAAGGATCCTGTTTCGCTTTTAGGTAGTAATTTTTCCATACAATTGTCAAGCAATGTTGCAGAATGAAATAAAAAAACAAAACAGAAAATGTCAGTTAGGTTTGTCTTCATTAGCTGCTTGGGAGTGTAGTTTCACCAGAAGGTGATGCTGAAGGCTACAGTACTGTAAAAAAAAAAAAAAAAAAAAACCAAAACAGTAGAAGACATAAATGTTTGCCAAGAGCTAAAAAATAGACAAAAATCTTCAGAAAAGTTGCAATTTTTCTTTCTTTCTGTCTGAAACTGAAAACAACAACAAAAAACAATGTCTGATCTGTGACTATATGTATGCAGGTTTAGCAGAAGCAGCGCTAGCATGAAAAATAACACTGAAGTGGAAGGAAGTTTTTTGTTTAAGCTAGCTGCTAGTTTATGCAAATGACTTAGGTGATGATGTCAGTAAGTTACAGTGAAAAGGCCTGGATTTAAAACAAAGTATTTTAAGTGGGCAAGGAGAAAATCACTCAGTTTCGTGTGGACTTAAAATAGATTTGCAGAACTTTTCCATGCACAACAAAGGTATAATTCATTAAAATAAAGAAAAAACAAAAAAGCATAATGTGGGCTCTTTAATATTTACAGAAAATAACTAACTGTACCTGCAGCTCTACCTTTTACACCATGAAGGGTCTTTAAGGTATTTAGGGGTCACAGATCAGAACATTTATCGATACTTCCAAACATATTTAACACTGTTAATCCTACATTCGGTCCTTCCTGTTCCCCTGCAGAGCCTCGAGAACCCGCCCCGACAGCTGTCTGGATCCCAGATGTGAAACCTGAACCGGTTCTAAAGCGAGTCCAGGCGTTGGTGACTCACTGCCTCACACACATACAGTTAACATTACACTCTACAGAGAAGAAAAGGCACTTTGTGGAAGGTTTTTCACCTTTTTCATCCTTTTCTGGGGAATCTAAGAGTGACTTTATGTTTTCCTTCCAGTTTATCTGTCAGATCAGACGGTTCGGAGTCTCCTCAGGTTAAAACTTATTGGAACCAGGTGAGATTTTAAAGCAGCTGCAGGAATTAAACATTCCAACCTGTCGGGTCGTTTGAGGACGGAGCTTTTAGTGGAAATGAATGAAGGGAGAAACTTACCTTCATCAGGTGTTTGTTGACCCATTTAGTGAAGGTCTTTTTCTGAACTCTGTCTCGTTCATCTGAGGAAACACACAAATACAAGCTTTGTTTAATCATTTTTACATGTTTTATAATAATAACCACAATTCATGTATCTGCTTTTACCAAAACATAAAGCAAAAGCCATCCGGGAAACATATACTTTGCAATAATTTACAGATGTTGTGAATGTCTCCATAAAAGAAACATGAAAATACTTGCTTGAAACGGGAAAACAAATTATTTCTTTATTTAATAAGACAGAAAAAGTGAATCCAGAGAGAATGGATGAATGTTAAAACGGTGATTCCCAAAGTTTCTGGTGTGTAAAATGCATCACATGTTGCATATACAGTACAAACCAGTTAGCTGGAGGCTAACTTGTCCTACTTATAGTTTATTGTAATGAATTATCGAGGCCAAGTAGTAAAATTATCTTGTGACTCTTGAAAAAGTGGAGCATAAACAAACAAAACTGTGTGTTACAGAAAACAACTAGAAAAGCACTCAGAGTACTCCTCCAAGGCTGCTCATTCCCCCTTATGGCATTGTCAGAAATGCAGCATTTTTTTGTAGAAAAGCAGCATTTGTTTATTAGTTACTGATGATTGGAAATCACAGCAACATAGAATGTGTCCATTTAATATAGATGAACCCACAAACACAGTGACTTTGCACTGAGCACAGGCGTGTGTTATGCATGTGTACGTTATGTACGGATACTGAATGGTGTGACCTAAATATGTAGAGAGCAGCGAGAATTGTTGGGACTCAGAAACACCCCCACAGTTTAATCAATTGTTCTTTGTATCATTTCTGTCCTGATAAGTCCTCAACGGTGGATTTGTAGAAGGATCACAATCATGTGATCATCAGCAGGCATCTGATGTAGTGTTCACTTGTTGTCATAGTTACAGTGATGCTGTGTCGCTATCTCACAATGACCAGAAATCTTTAACAAATCCGTGGATCCAGACTATAAGCTGCTTCACTGCCAAAATCTAATCACTTGGTCCTTGTGTCATTTCTGACCTTCCCTGGAAATTTCATCCAAATCTGTTTAGTCCATTTTTGAGTAATGTTGCTAACAGACAGACAGACAGACAGACAGACAGACAGACAGGCAGACAGACAGACAGACAGACAGACAGACAGACAGATGCTGATCTTCACATAACTCCGTCGCGTTCCTTGGCAGACTAACAATATAATACAATACAAAGTCTGTGTAATGAGCTGCCAGTCTGTTTACTGTTACTTTTTTCTTCTCGCATTTGATTAAAAAAATCGCATTTTCTTTCATTTTTTATTATAGATTTACCATTAAAAAATTGAAAATGTCCAGTTTTCCCAATAGATAAATCATTAAAATACAAGAAATGTTTTGCTATAAACACATTTTTTATTGTGTTCATTTATTTTAAAAATAGGACAAAGTTTCATACCAAAAATTTTCATGCTTTTTACTTACGGACCAAAGTCTGTGTAATGAGCTGCCAGTGTGTTTACTGTTATTTTATGATTTTTTTTAAGCATTTGCAATTTTTATCCTCTAGATTTATCATTAAAATACAAAAAAAGTCCTGTCTTTTTCTTTTTTTTAATTTTGAAGACATTTTTTTACTTATTTTTTACATTTGCACTTTTTATTCTCTAGATTTACCATTAAAATGCTGAAAACATCCTTTTTTCTTTTTACTGTGAACCCACTGTTACATATCTGTTACAAAAAATATGAATAAAATGCCAAAAAAGAACAAAAAAAGACCAATAAATACCAACAAGGTGCCTTAAAACACCAAAAAAATACCAATGAAATGCCAAAAAATACCAAAAAATATCAATGAAATGCCAAAAAATATCAATGAAATGCCAAAAAATACTAATGAAATGCCAAAAAATACCAACAAAATGCCAAAAAATACCAAAAAATATCAATGAAATGCCAAAAATGACTAAAGAATACCAAAGAAATGCCAGATAAAATAAAATATGCCAAGTCTAGAGGTCTAGACATTGTACTTTTTATTCTCTAGATTTACCATTCAAATGCTGAAAACATCAACATTTTTTTCTTTTTACTGTGAACACACTGTTACATAGCGTAAATAATTTACTTTTTATAAAACTATAATAACAATACAAAACTAAGCCTATGTGGTGTCTTTTTATTGTTACTTTCTGGATTTATCTCTGTATTTGTCAGACCAAACTAAAGTAAATCATCCCCGACATCCTTCAGATTAGCATTTCTGCAGAGACATGTTCCACCTTGCAGGACTGATACTGTTTTGATTTCACCGTCTGATTATTCTAACAGAGCTGCAGACACTTTAAACTTTATCAACCGTGCAGTCGACATGAGCTCTTCAGTTAATGATGGAGGCGACGAAACCAAACAGTTTCACATGAGAGCAGACAGTGAAAGTCTTTGTGTTTGCCAGTCGATCGTGTCGTGTGGATCAAAGCTCGTTGAACAGAAGTGGTCAGACGAAGAGAGAACAGAGAAACCAAAGAGGACGACGCCCTTTTCTGAGTGGCATCAAGCCGATGAGTCACAGAGACTCTTATGACTGAACAGAGAAGTGAAATAAAACTCCAAAACAAGATAAATTCAACTAACTCGATCATGAGGGCATGAGTTTGCACACAGGCTGATAAAAGCTGGACGTGTTTCTGCAGAAAACAGCTGCTCAAAGTGAAGAATCGGGCTGAAAGCTACACTTAACATTCCAAAACTCACAGCGGCGAAACAAAAAGCAAACTTTCACTGATCCCTCAGACAAATATTGTGTTTGCTAGGATGACTTTTGTAGCCTGAAGCTGCAGCCTGAGCTCAGATTTATCCTTTTATCCCGAATCAGAGACGAGGTGTGAGACGTCAGGCGTCCTGAATAAACATCTTTGTGCTGCAGCGCCAGGTGGATAGAGTCGTCCTGTCAGTCTGCCATCAAAAAATACTGACAAAAGACCAAAAAAGACCAAAAAAACCCCCAAAATACCAGAAAAATGCCAACAAATACCAATGAAATGCCAAAAATACCAACAGAGTGCCATAAAATACCAAAAAATACCAATGAAATATGAAAAAATATCAATGAAATACCAAAAATATCAACAGAGTACAATAAAATACCAAAAAATACCATTGAAATACCAAAAATACCAAAAGAATGCCATAAAATACCAAAAAAAATACCAATGAAATGCCAAAACACACCGATGAAATACCAAAAATACCAACAATGCCATAAAATAACAAAAAGATACCAATGAAATACCAAAAAATATCAATGAAAAACCAAAAATACCAACAGAGTGCCATAAAATACCAACAGAGTGCCATAAAATACCAAAAAATACCAATGAAATATGAAAAAATATCAATGAAATACCAAAAATACCAACAGAGTGCCATAAAATACCAAAAAATACCAATGAAATACCAAAAATACCAATGAAATACCAAAAGAATGCCATAAAATACCAAAAAATACCAATGAAATGCCAAAAAACACAGATGAAAAACCAAAAACACCAACAGTGCCATAAAATACCAAAAAAATACCAATGAAATACCAAAAAATACCAATGAAATACCAAAAAATACCAACGAAATGCCAAAAAATACCAATGAATTGCCAGATTTGAAAAATACGCCTTGTCTAGAGGTCTAGATGTCAGTGTTTAAATGAAACCCCAACAACTGAGACAATGGCTAAGTCATTTTAGGTCATCATTTAAAAAAAAAAAACACTTGTCAAAATTCTCAGATTTCAGCTTCTTAAAAGTGAATATTTCCTTTTTTCCCCTCTTTTGTGACAGTAAACTGACTATTATCATTTGTCATTTTGAGCTTTTGTGTTAATTTTTCACCATTTTTTTTAAACCAAAGAAGTGACTGATTAATGCAGAAAATAATCAGCAGATAGATTTACAATGGTGATAGTCTTTAATCTGGTCCACGTGCGTTAAAACTACATTAGAATATGTCGGCCAGCAGGTTGTTCTCTTTCTCTAGTTTAACAATGGAACGAGAAGCTTGAGGTTTTAATCAGTTCCTGTTTGATTTTTAATGAATAGTGTTTTGAAATCATTTTATCACAACAGATGAACCATTAAAACACTAAAATAAAAAAATGAAAACATTGTTAATTAACTGACAGGTGACTTGCAAATAACAGAAAATATCTGTCACTAAAGACACAACATTTACCATTAAAACGCTAAAAAAAAGTCTCATTTTTGCACAATAGGTGATGTATTAAAGTAGATAAAATGACTTTTAGCTTCTTATTTGTGAATATTTATGGTTTCTTTTCTCTTTTATTAGTTATTTTGAGGAATTTTAAAGAAAAATAAGTAAAAATTTTCTCATTTGAACTTCTTAAATGTGAATATTTCTGGCTTCTTGCCTCTTTTGTGACAGTAAACTGAATATCTTTGGGTCATCATTTCAAACTTTTTTCTTAATTTTTCACCATTTTCTAGCATTTTCTAACCAAAAAAGTGATTAAATAATCCAGAAAATACTCAATAAATTGTCATTGACAATGGAAACGATCATTAATCTGATCCATGTGCATGAAAACTGAATTAGAATATGTGGTGCAGCAGGTTGTTCTCCTGGTTTTAATCAGTTCCTCTGTTTTGCAGTTGTTTTATCACAACAGATGAACCATTAAACCACGAAAAACAGAGAAAACATTGTGAATTAACTGACTAATGACTTGCAAATAACAGAAAACGTCACATTTGTCACTAAAGACACAACATTTACCATTAAAAAGGCAAAAAAAAGTCCCATTTTTGCACAAAGATAAACAAAGTACAGAAAGCAACTTTTAAAAAAAATTGTGCTGCAGAATTCAGACAGAATTTCAGATTTCTCAGTGAGTTCAGGCGTCTGCAGGTCGACCAATAAAAGGAGGAAACGCCGTGACACATTGAGGGGTGTGTCCTGTTTGATTAGAGGAGGCAGAAGACCACTGGAGCCACAACTCAGCTCTGCAAACTCACACATTAAACTACTTTAATTCCTCTTTAAAGAATATTGTCATATTTATAATATTTCGAGTATCTAGAAGGATGCAGCTGCAGAGAATCCCATGAAGCCCCTGAACTCTACCTTTCCTGCAGTCGGTGGCCCTCAGCCTGCTCTGGTAGTACGCCTCGTCTATGAAGACGCCGTCGCTGCTCACGCTGTCAGACGAGTAGTTTCTGAAGCTCTGCTGCATGGCCATGCTGCCTCAAACCTCTCTGCTCCTCTGGCAGCTGCTGCTCGGTGCTCTGGCTCAGTGGGAGTGTTGGAGCCGCTGGTTCACTTCCTGATCTCACTCCTTTTTTCCTCCCTTTGCTCCATCTGACACTCGCTGCTGCTGCTGCTGCTGCTGCTGCAACTCTTTTGGTTTTTTCTTTTTTTTTTCTTTTCACCAGCTCTTGCAAAATGCCTGCCTGTGGGCTACGATGTCAGCAGCCGTCATTCAGCCCAGGAGGAGGAAGATTCTCCACCCGGACCCCACCCACCACCCAGCACCCACCCACCGGAGCCGCCTCGCCCTCAGACCTCCCACAACATCCACACCCACCCACCCACCCACCCACACAAAGACCCCAAACAACTTCTGATTGTCTCTGAAAGCCCTGAAAGATTCACAGAAAACATCCAACTGCAACTTTTCTAACACCCATGTGATTTAATTTCAGTGTGCAACGGATCTGAAGCATGTGATGAAGGCTGACTGTGACACGACAAAGACAACAAGCGTTTAGAAAAAAGATTTAACGCAGCTGTAAACAAACTGTAGAAATAAACAACAACTTTTATTCAGGTTTAGAACTGTAGTTTTTAAAAACAGTTTGCTGTTTTGTTAAAAAGTCAGATAATAACTAGTAAAATCTCTGAAAAACGTCTTATAAACATGTTGTCTGTAAGAACAAACAAACAAAACAAATGGTCATTTTTCCACCATAGTATTACACTATTTTCAACTATATCTAAATGAAACAAAACAATTTTTTCCAGATATTTCCATGAAAGATTATGTCAAAAATGGTGAAAAATGATTTTAATTATTTTAGAGATTTTGCCTGTTTTGTTAAAATTCTGATAACAACGAGTAAAATCACTGGAAAAAACAATTCATTAATTCATATATTGTCTATTTAAAAAATGTAAATAATCCTAAATAAAAATCTGTATTTTTTTTAAATATTACTTTGTTCTGTTATAGCATTTTAATGTAAAATGACCTTTTTTTTAAAAAACAAATTTATATAAATGAAAAAAATAAAAAATTAACATATTTTTGCCATTATTCAAATGAAAAAATCTGTATATTAAGTGTTGAAATACAGTAAATAAATCAAACAGATATTTTACAGACGTTCCATGTTTTGTTGAAATTCAGACAATAACTAGCAAATTGTATAAAAGTATTAATTGCATGTTATTTATTTAAAAAACAACAACAAAAACAAGCCAAGATTGTAAATAATCCACAAAAAAACTGTATTTTTGCTTTTTAAAAATAATAATATGGTCTTATTGAATTAACAGTTTTACTGTATTTGAATTAGTTAAAATATTATTTTCCAGATTTTTTTTAAATTGTATTTTTACTTATTTATATTTTTTAACATTAGTCTTCCGCAGTTTTTTAAACATATATTGATTTTTGTGTGTTTTTTTGTATGTTTTTTATTCCAGTCTAACTCTCGATCAGATGTTCAGCCTAAATCTCTAGGTTTCTTTTGCATTTACACAATTTTTCGTAAACAAATATGATGTACAGTGAACTTCTTTTGCTGTTTCTTGCATGTTTTAGATCATTTACATCTACTTTATGTATTAAAGTTTATCAGGCTGCTGCAGGTTTGACTTCTTCTCACACAACATGATTACAGAAGCTTCACTTTACAGGATCAGTCCATCACTGTGAACTTTTCATTGGCTTTTATTGGTCATGAGTCAGTACAAATAATCCACTGACAACCTAACATGATTTCTTTTAGCCTTTAATGGCTGTAATTATATTTTCTGGCAGCTACGAGTTTACAGACGTGTTTGAAGTTTGTCCGAGCTGCAGAAGGGAACTGCAGTAGATGGTGATTATATTTTTCTTTTTAGCGTTTAGTTTTATCGTTTACATGCGTGAGGTGCAGCCAGACCATCATGAACATAAAGTCAGACACAGTTACAGGAAGTCGGGACAAAGCTGGCAGAAATGATTGGTGGTTTCAACCCACATCCTCCATCAGACGGCAGCAGAAATCAGACCGGCGTTTTCATCTTCGTGACAGTGGAAAAGAACGACTAAATGACTGAAATCATGACTCAAGTCACAACTTCTGCAGCTTCACCCTTCACTGATGAGCTCAAAGTCAGTTTAATGGAAGGTTTGTTTAAATAAAGGTCACAGAGCAGCTGAGGAATCCTGAAGAACATCTATAAAGTCTTCTCAGATCACTGATCTCTTCATTACAGCCAGAAGCTGGATCACCTCAGCTGAACTCCTCATGCTCTATCTGTCACATCGTGCTGTCGGACGCCACCAAGCCTCAATGAAACGTCTGTTTGAGAGCTCAGAGGAGGCTGCAGAAGCTGCTTCCTGCACAGAGCCTCAACATGGACACTTTGGACGAGAAACAACCCTGAGGAAGCCTCGAGTCTCATCGTCCATCAGGAGACGATTAGCGGGAAGCTGAGGGGCGTTTTTCTGCAGGAGGACGGAAAACCAGCATCTAATGAGAACAACCTGATGGTTTTATGTGGAGGCTTTTCCTTAGATCGATTTCCAGCCTTCTGTTGAGCCAGTTTAACACCACAAGACTTCAGATAAATCTTAAAGCTTCTGCAGAAAATGATCCAAAACATAAAGCAGCTATTGTGTCTCAATGTGCACAGGGAGAAAAATATGACATCTTTTTCATGCAAATGTCTAATTTTTTTAAAAATCACCAAAAATAAATCATTTGCTCTAATCAGATTCTGTAAAAAACAAAAAATTATTTGCTCCTCAATGCAACCATGAAGCCATTAGTGACTCAGCTGTGACCAACATTCGCATGACTAAAATTCAAGAACTATTCATCTCTACTGGGTTGAACTGCAGGCTGTGCTTATACAACACACAGGAAACAAGTATGGATCCAAATAAAAAAATCTAAATAAAAATATTTATATCATGGCAGCAGAGCTTCACTTCTTTACCATCTTTTGTGCAACAGACAAGATTAGATTTTCAGATTAATCCTAAAGCTGCTGCAGAAAATTACCAAAGAAACAAAGCAGCTATTGTGTCTCAATCATTTGCATCATTTTCATGCAAACAAACTTTCATGCAAACAGCCGCTTCGTGTGCAAACTGTTTCCCCGACAAACGCTTCTCTTCTGTTAAGCCCCAAACTTGCACCTCCACTCCACCACGTAACACCTGAATACCTGCAACACCTTTCACCCTGAGCTACATCAATCCTGCACCCGCTGGCTGAACTGGAGGGATGTTTGGGATGCCTGCAGAGGGAGGCGGCTTGTTGGGACCTGAGAGGTGAAAGCTGCAGAGATTACACCTCGGCCAGACCTGGAACCACCGCTGCAGGCTCTGTGTGTACGCCGTCCTATAAATAACAGCCAGGACTTTAAAGAATGCTCTAAGTAGAAAGCTGATTGCTGATTTATTAGGGTGTCAAAAAAATCTGCAAAATATGATTTGTGCAAAGTCACAGTTAAAACTCTGAACTTGCAAACAAACCCAACGGCACTTTTGAAGGGCATGTTGTCTTTGAAAAAAAAAGAAAAAAAGACAAAATTGCACCATTTATCAAAGACTGTAAAAAAGGAGAAAAAAATCACTAGGCTGTCAACTTTCTGATGGCCCTTGAACTAATAATTTGTTATGTAACATTTTCTTGGAGAACTTAACCAAATCTACGCTTAATATCATAACAATCCATCAAAAACATTAAAAAAAAACAAAAAACACTAAAAATAAATCATTTGCTCTAATCCAACTTGTCAAAAACTAAAAAATTCTGTGCTCCACATTGCAACCATGAAGCCATTTGTGTCTCAGCTGTGATCAACATTTATGTAAGAAAAATTCAAGGAATGTTCCACTCAGTGTGGTTGAACTGCAGGCTGCTTAAAGAAGAAATGGGAGACAAGTTTGGACACAAATTAAAAATAGAAGTAGTAAAATATCTATAGTATGTAAAGTAACAATTTTCATATAATATTGGTACCAATATTGGAAAAAATCCGAGACTATAAATGTGGTGTATCAAAATCGCTTTACTCAACATATATCATTTTTAAAAATCGCCAAGAATAAACTGTTTACTTGAACTAGATTCTGTAAAAACAAAAAATTCTGTGCTTCTATTTGAAACGATAAAGCCGTGAGTGAATCAGCTGTGACCGACAGTCACTCAAGAAAAATCAAAGAATATTCCACTCAGCTCAGTTGAACTGCAGGCTGTGCTTATTAAACAAATAACAGAAGCGTATGGATGCAAATTAAAAATGTAAGTAGCAAAATTTTAATAGCCTGTAGAATTATATTTCTGCAGTATTTGCACCTGTGGATGCTTGTTGATTCCATTTTTTTCAGTTTCCGTAGAATAAATAATCAAAGAAATTCGACTTTTATCTTTCTTTTTTATGATTTCTGTCATTCTAATGCTGTCGTGCTGCACAGAAGCTTTCCATGTTTTTTCTGTTCAGGGTGTGTTTAAAAATTTTCAGAAAATTAACTCTTTGCTCTATTTGTAATCTGTTAAAAACAAAAAAAACCTGCACTTGTTAATACAACTGTGAAGCCATGAGTGACTCAGCTGTGACCAACAGACACCTCATGAAAATTCTGGGACTTTTTGACTGAACTGCAGGCTGTGCTTAAACAGAAACAAGTATGGAAGCGAATTAAAAATGTAAACAGTGAAAATATCTGTAGTATGAAGAATAAAATTTTTGTTTCTAGTATTTGTTTAAATGTTTGTTTCTCTCTTTGTTTTATGGCTTTCTATCTTCGTCTAGCTGCACATTAGACATTTCTGAGTTTTCTCTTCTAGTCCTGGTTGTTGTGTTTCCATAGAGGTGCAGGATTTTATATTGCAGAGAAAAATGAGCTCACAGTGAGGAAAAACGAGATTTCTGTGTCATCTTTAGTGCAGCAGACAACACTTGTTTTTGAGGCAAATCATAAAGCTGCTGTAGACAATTATCAAAGAAACAAAGCAGCTATTGTGTCTCAATCATTTTTCATGCAAATAAGCTTTCAAACTTGCAAATAAATCAGCCAGAAACTGTAGGATTAATGTCACCAGATGGTTACAAAGAAGAGTTTAAGGAGTGAAAACTGCACAAAACAAGTGCAATTTTCAAACTTACTTTAATCTGTCTGAATGCATTTATGCAGACAGTTTTATGTTGACAAAATGACCAAAAAATAACAAAAACAACCACAATGAGAGGCTAAATGATTGCAAAGACACACAAAATGAACAATGTGTGACAAAAAATGATCAAAATGGAAGAAAAAAACATGAAAAGATGCAAAATGAACAATTTAAGACCAAAAACAAAAAAAAAATGGTCACAAAGAGATGCAAAACACTCAAGATGTGTCAGGAAGCGACGTTGCTGGAACAAAAACAAGCATAAAGTTTTAAGACGTTTCAGTGCAACCCAACTAGTTTTAGGTTTATTACATTAAAACGTAATTTTGTATGAGTTTAAAAAGCTTTCTGTGACGTTATTCTGCATGAAGCTGTGTGGATTTTTCTCTCTTCTCTGCTGCTGATAACCGGCAGCGATGAACCCGAGCACTGACAGCCAGCAGCATTTTTACGACGACTTCTCTGCCGTGAGAAGAAAGTCGAAGCATTCCAGCCGAGGGCGCGCCCACCCTCCTCACAGACAGGGGGAGCCGCCTCCAAGAGATAACCCCACCGGGGCAGAAAGAAAAAAAAAATAAAAGAGAGAAAACAAGTCTCCCTGTTTGTCTGAGCAAGCGACAGCATGCAGCGTCAGAACCTGACGACAGGAATGTGATCCTCTGGAGCCCTGATGGGTTTATGATGGAGGGGTGAAGGTATGAGGCAGGCAGGGGAGGGGAAACCTGCAGGGCATTCTGGGGCAGATCTGACCTGGAGCTGGCAGCCAGGAGGGCAGGAAGGCATCTACTGCCACCGGAGAGTCTGTCTGTTATTAGAACTGGATGGAATTTACTGTTTTTCAGAACAAACTCAGTCGGTGATCGGCAGCAGAGGAGACAAACAGCACGATATAAAGTCAAACAGCAACACAGAGCAGAACTAGAAAAGCACTCAGAGCGCAGTCCTCCTCCAAGGCTGCGCAGTCGTTGTATCATTTCTGATGGATGGAATGTTGAAAAAATTCAAGGCTGTAATCACGGCACCATTTAATATAGATGTACCCACAAACACAATGACCTTGCTCTGAGCACAGGTGTGTGTTATGCATGTGTACGTTATGTACGGATACTGAATTGCGTGACCTAAATATGTAGCAGGTGGCAGGAATTGATGGGACTCAGAAACACCTCCACAATTTAATCAGTTGTTCCTTGGATCATTTCTGACAGATAAGTCCTGATAAGTCCTCAGCGGTGGATTAGTAGTAGGATCACAGTCATGTGATCATCAGCAGGCAGCTGATGTAGTGTTCACTTGTTGTCGTAGTTACAGTGACGCCATGCTGCTATCTGGCAATGATACAGAAATCTTTAACAAATCTGTGGATCCAGACTATAAGCTGCATCACTGCCAAAATCTAATCACTTGGTGCTTGTGTCATGTCTGACTTTCCCTGAAAATTTCATCCAAATCCGTTAGCCGGTTTTTGAGTAATGTTGCTAACAGACAGACAGACAAACGTACACTGATTGTCACAGAACTCACCGCATTTCTTGGTGGAGTAATAAAGTTGTGTTTTAGTTGGACTGGTCCGAATAGCAATTTCTGGGCTCTGGATATTCAGGCCCAGGCTCAGCATTAGCATTAGCATTAGCATGGATATCTCCATCTTCGGCATTTTGTCTTCTGTTTACAAACACGAAGCATAACATCAGAGTTGGTAGGTCTGCCTGATGACAGTAAAGCAGCTAGTCAGTGACAGTGGCGACATGGGTATTCTGATCTCAAAATGAATCTATGGATACCATCACAACGACCGAATATTCGGATATTCGGGTCCAGCCCTAGTCTTAAGTTGC
This sequence comes from Amphiprion ocellaris, assembly GCF_022539595.1. Taxonomy (NCBI): domain Eukaryota; kingdom Metazoa; phylum Chordata; class Actinopteri; family Pomacentridae; genus Amphiprion; species Amphiprion ocellaris. The sequence goes on along the minus strand of NC_072780.1, from coordinate 31,148,899 downwards.
CCACATTATGTTTCTAATGACTTTAAACCTCCTGTTATGTTGTGGGTCAAATTGACCCATTTTCAAGTAAAAAACAAAATGTAAAAATTGTTACCTTTATTTATTTTTTGATGAAACTTTTTCTGCTTGGCTTAAAAAGAATAAAATGGTTCATTTTACATATTTGCACCCTGAACAGAAGACAAGTATTCTGTTAATTTACCAACTCCATAAAATAAAAAATTCAAAATGTAAGTTTTTTTAAAAAAACTCAATGTCATGTAAAACAGTTGTATTTTATCTGTAGGTCTTTCCTATGTACATTTTTAAAAAGTTTTAACGTGTATTTATTAAATGAAAAACTAGTGAATTATTCTTGTTAAACCATGATCTGTGAGAGGTAAATAACACCTCTGCACTAAGTATTTACAGAAATGATTTGTAATGGAGTTAACAATGAGATATAAACAATGTTTATTGGGATTTTTTTCCCGGTTTCTGTCATTCCTGGATAATTAAACACACCCCAGGAACATCATTGCTGTTCTGAGAAACGACCCTAACGGATGGTTAAAGTGTCACTTTCAGGCACCCTCTGCACAAAAACACGTGTAATTAGCCACACATGGTGTTTGTTATTGTGCGGTTGTGGAAATATGAGAACTGGATAACTGCTGGATTTTTGCACTTCAGATGTGTCATTCAAAGCCAATTAACCCTCTGAACTTTGAAAGGCATCTTATCTTTTGAAAAATAATCAAAAATGCACAATTTATCTCAGTCAGAATCTGTAAAACGAGATACGATTTGTGCAACATCACTTCCGATTAACCTCTGAGCCCTAAAATCCACAGGTGGGGTTTGAAAGTTATGTTATCTTTCAAGAAAACAGCCAAAATTTAACACTTAACAGAAGCAGAAACTATAAAAACACAAAGAACTGTGTGATTTCCAACTTTCTAATGGTACTTGAACTACTCATCTGTGACTGTGGGAAAACTCAACCAACGTTAAAAATAGATCGAAATCCAAGTTTTGTTTAAAAAATTGCAAGAAATGAACAATTTGCTCTATCCACAATCTGTCAAAAACAAGAAATTCTGCCATTTTTCCTGCAACTGTGAAGCTTTGAGTGACTCAGCTGTGACCAACAGTCACATGAAAAAAATTCAAGAACTTTTGGTTGAACTGCAGGCTGTGCTTAAACAGAAAAGATAGGAAACAAGCATAGACACCAACTAAAAATATAAATAATTGTATAATTATTAAATTAATAATTTCATTTACAGTGTTGGTACCACAGTGGGCACTTGGGAAATGTTGGACATGTTGATTCCAGTTTTTTTTTTTTTTTTTGCAAAATAAAAAAAGTCAAAGAAATTTATGCTACTGTGTCTCATACTGACAGAAGACATTTCTGAGTTTTCTCTCCTTCTTTCTGTTATGTAGAGGTTCAGGACTTTATATTGCAGAGAAAAATGAACCCACAGTGAGGAAAAACATCCAGGAACTCCTCAGGGATCTGAGGATTTAAGAAAAGAGCTCATTTTCCAGCTGAGTCTGTCTCCCTCTTCTGGTGCAGCAGCTCCGGTACAAAACACACCTGAACATTTCTACTTTAAAGTCCAACAAGCAGCAGATAAAGCCAGTAAAAGTTAAAAACTACCGTTCAGGAAACTTCAAGGTCACCGGAGGCCCCGAAGTGTTGACACAAGGCCGAGAACCGTCGCATTTAAATATGGGAAAGAGGTGGTTTGTGTAAACGGTTGCCGTGGCAACGCGGCAAAAACACACACAGAGAAGCTGAGAGTCAGTCGGCGTGACGTTCTGACCCCAAACCTCTGGAGAACGTTAAATGTAGGGACGGAAAAATGAATAAAATAAAATAAAGAGGGGGATTTCTCTACTTCTGAAGCTGAAAAATGTCCATAAAAGCCTGAGAGAAATGATAATATGTGACGTTTTAGCAGCAGGTAAACAAACGTTACGCAAACGTTCCATTCACACAAACTGCTCAGTGATAGAAGGTTTGAGCAGGAACGCCTTCAACACATGCATTCAGATGTCAACATGATGGATTAGACACCTGAAAAAGTCATTTCAAGGACCTGTTACCACCATTTTAATAAAAATGTGACTGCAAGACGATAAAAAATACTGATTTAGATCAACTTTTTAGGAGTTATGTTGCACCAACTTAATATTTTTGTGTAATTTAAACTCAAATTGGCAAAATCTGCTGCGTTTGTGTTTTTGTTGAGCCTAAAGCTTTTGTTTTTAGGGTGTGTGAAGGAACATGTGGGACGCACATGTTTTCCATCCATCAGAGCTGCTCAAACATAGCTTTCTTTACACAAACAGACCACTATTTATAGAATTTCTACAAAACAAATGAAGCTCATGTTACAGGAGGAATGCAGTGTTATGTATTAGCGTCGTTTTTTGATGAATCCATCAGTTATTTTCTTATTTTAAAGTCAGAAATAGCAAAAATGCTGAGTCAAGGAGACAATATTTGAGAAGATGAAGGCGGAGAAGCTGTTTTTACTTAAAAATAAACACTTGTTTCTGCTTTACTTTCAACTTCTGCTGGACAAATTATATATTATCATTACTTTTTTACTAATTTGTTAATTATTTAGTACATTAAAAGTCAGAAACAATGAAAATGTTGAGTCAAGGAGAGAATATTTCAGAAACTGGAGCCAAAAAGTGAGTTTTTGCGTAAAAATAAACACTTGTTGCTCCTTCTTTTTCAATTTTTGCTAGAAAAATCATGTATTATTATTTTTTTTTTTAACAATCAATTAATCATTTTATTTTTTTAAAAGTCAGAAATAGTGAAAATGCTGAGTCAAGGAGACAATATTCAAGTAACTGGAGCCAGAAATTGAATATTTGCTTAAAAATAAACACCTGTTGCTGCTTTACCTTCAAGTTCTGCAGGACAAACTATACAGGATCATTACTTTTTAAAACAATCCATCAATTATTTTCTTTTTTAAAGTCAAAAAAGTGAACATGCTGAGTCAAAGAGACAATATTTGAGAAGCTGTCAGCTGAAAAGCTGTTTTTGCTCTAAAAAAAGCTGCTTTACTTTCAATTTCTGTCCAGGACAAACTATGGATTATCATTGTTTTGTTGATTAAAAATCCGAAATAGTAAAAATGCTGAGTCAAAGAGACAACATTTGAGAAACTGAAGGCAGAGAAGCTACTTTTCCTTTCAAAAACCACCTGTTGCTTCATGTCCAGCATCTGCTGGACAAATGGAGCATTATCATTATTTTCTTTTGAATAATCCATCTATTGTTTTCTTATTTTAAAGTCAGAAATAGAGGAAATCCTGAGTCAAAGAGACAATATTGTAAAAGCTGGAGGCTGAAAAGCTGTTTTTGCTTTAAAAAAGCTGCTTTACTTTCAGTTTCTCTTTAGGACAAACTATGGATTATCATTATTTTGTTAATTAAAAGTCAGAAATAGTAAAAATGCTGAGTCAAGGAGACGACATTTGAGAAACTGGAGCCAGAGAAGCTACTTTTTCTCTCAAAAACGACCTGTTGCTGCTTCACTTCCAACTTCTGCTGGACAAATGGAGTATTATCATGATTTCTGTCAATAATCCATCAATTATTTTCTTATTCTAAAGCAAGTAATAGTGAAAATGCTGAGTCAAAGAGGCAATATTCGCGAAGCCAGGGAAGCTACTTCTGCTTTAAAAAAAAACAAAAAAAAAAAACACTTGTTGCTGCTCAACTTTCTCTCTCTGGACGCCCACTCTTTTGTCCCTCACGTGTCGCTGTATTGTGGGTGGAGGTATGAAGAAGGTTGAACATCATCATCATCACCATCATCATCATCACCGCCACCCCTCCCAGCCACACTCCCCTCCTCTCTGAGCGCAGACGGACCTACCTGCGCAGCACATGCGGCTGTACAGATGCGACCCCACTTGCGCGCAGCTCATTTCGTGGATGTAGTTCCCCCGCTGGAACAGAAATCCACGCTCCACGCCGCCGCAGCAGGACGGCACGGCGGCCCGCATCGCTTCCTCCACCTCGGTCATCCCGGTTCTGTGTTCTGCGCCGCGCGTAAAAGTGTCGGAGCTGCGCTGGGCTTTCCCTGAAAACCGCCCCCTCGCTCGCGTACTCGTCGCGCGTAATGCAGCCCTCCGAGCTTTTTTTCTATGAGAGCCACATGGAGGAGGATAAACAGTGTCGGATTGCAGAGACTTCGCCTCAGGCTCAGCCCACTTTTGTTCTGTTCAGGGAGACGAAGCTCTGCGCGGTTCCATCCTCCTCCTCCTCCTCCTTCTCCGCTGCTGCTGCTGCGCGTAAAAAGACGGTTCGTGCCACCGAGCGAGCCGCGTCTGGGAGGGACATCCCCGAAATACACGCAGCGGAGCCGTTAATGCAACACCGAGCTCCTATTTTAGCATATGTGATATCTGTTCCTCTCCCAAGATTACACAACCCGCTCCTGGCCCCTGAATGCAAACGAGAATAACCGAAGGGGAATTATTCTTTCTCTCCATTGTGCTGCTGCACAGTTCAGCCTCCACATGTTTAACCTTTCCTCTCTGGTGATAAATCAACACTTTCCCTCCACATGTCCAGCAGCTGTGCGCCATAAATAAGCCAAACAGTAGAAGAGTCTTGTGTTTTCTCCGTCTTTACTCACTTTGAAGCGCAGGTTTTTGCTGCTGGAGCTCAGAATCATTTCATGTCAGCGCAGTTAAATGCATTTTATAGAGGGAGTGTTTTCTTCTATAGGAATGCAGCTGAAGCAGTAAACATGCCAGCAGAGCACCTCAGTATAATTCACAGCAATCACCTGCATTATTTTAGATCTGTATGTCTCCACTGTTCCCTTTGGCACTAAATATTTATAAAGTTATAAACAAATAAATTTATTCAAGCTACAGTCTGAACATGTTGTGTGAGTTCTTGGTGAATGTAAACAGGTTTAAACATTTAAAGCTATATTTAAAAAAGTACACTGTAAAAAAATCCAGTACAAAACAAAAGGTACAGTTCCAGTAAATATATGTATATGAAATAAACTTTAAAAACGTTGACAAAACTGGCAAAAAACGGTAAAATACTTATATATTTATTCGACTTAAGTAAATTTTTAAAAATTGCATTTACAGTTATGGCCATTTAAAAATAAAAAACAACATGTATTTTTTAAAAAAAAGCTAATTTCTTTTTTTACTTAAGGTGTAAATATTTTTTTTATCCATCCGTGATTTTACTGGGTGTTATGTTAAAATATTTACCATTTTTTCAATTCTTTATATAATTTTTGTTTCCAGTAAAGACAGATATCTGTAAAAATAGTTTTTGTTGATTTAAAACACTAAATAAATAATGAATTACTATTTTTTAAAATACATTTTTTTTTTACGATGACATTATGTTATCATGCAGACATTATTGACAGTTATGGCCATTCTTGTTTAGTTTTTTAGACTTTTTACAATGATTTTACAAAGTTATTTGTAATTTAAGAAAACAGGATTTTTAAAACAATTTTTCAGTCCTTTATTTATGTAATTTTTTGTTCAAATAATGTCAAATATTTGAAAATATTTCATATTTAAACACTATTAGAATATAAAATATAATTTTTAAAATAATATAAATATAAAATAATTGTATTATATTTTTAATACAGTCAAAGTAGTGTAATTTTACCATCAAAGATAAAAATTAAAAAATTATTATTTGTAAAAATACTTTCTCTTTTTGTACAATGACATGATGTAAAGTTTGGGCCTACTTTTTGTACAGTTCACATGCAAATTCATATTTTGCATCTTCACTTTTATGAGATATTATCTGTAATTTATCAGAACTGGGAAGAAATTTGTAAAATAATCTGTAAAATAACAGTAAATTCTCAAAAAAATTACAGCTACAATCTGTTGAAACATTGATAGTTTACAGTGCAGTCAGCAGAAGTTTGGCAAAAATGAACTAAAAAAAGTAAGTGAATGAAGCTATAGTCTGAACATGTTATGTGGTTTTAAGTTCTTTGTGAGGATGAACAGTTTTGAATGTTTTAAAAGCTATATTTTAAAAAATTCACTATAAAAAGTAATCTGTAAAAAACAAAAATCAAACTGCAACAAAAAAAGTAAAACAGTGGAATAGTGTAACATTAAAAAATTGTAAAAACTTTGACTAAACTGGCAAATAGCTGTAAAATAGTCCTATTTTTAGTTAACTTAAGTACAAAAAATAGACATTATGTACAGTTTTGGCCTGTTTTTTCTGGGGCGTTTTGGCACTAGCATGTAAATTAATATGTTTTTCCAGTGATTTTATGAGGCAGTATCTGTAATTTCACAAAACAGGGAAAATCTTTAGAACAGCTACACAAAACTGGTCCAGAACCTGCAGTTAAAACTGTTCACCTTCATTTTTACAGTGCATTTGGCACTAAATATCTTAAAGGTTGGTGATAAATGAAATAAAAAGTTAACCAAATGATCCTACAGTCTAACTTTGTTAAGTAGTTTGAAGTTCTTTGCGATTACAAACAGATGTGCATGTCTGGAAAACCACATTCAAAGTGATAAAAAACATATCTGTGTGGATAACGGTGGTAATATTTAACGATATTCAAATGTTGCTGTAATTCAAAGGCGTGTATTCAGGACTGAGAAGATATCTGAAACATCTTTAAACACAATTTTAAAGACAAATATGAATTAACCCTCCTGTTGTTTTGCGGGTCAAAACTGACCCAGTTTAAAGTTTGAAAATGTGGAAAAAATATATATTTTCACAGTGAAACTTCTGATGTCCACATTTTCAACATTTTTGAGAAATTTTTGAACATTTTTTGGTGGAAAAAAAGAAATGTTAAAAATGTTTCATAGAACATTCACATAAAAAAACAACCAAAATCCAGCAAATTTTGCTGGATTTTGGTTGTATTTTTATGTGAATGTTCTTAAAGAAAATAGAAGTTTTACTGATATATATGGAATCACTTTAGATATTTTTAGGATTTTTTTGGAAGATTTTTACTCATTTTTTGCAAATATTTACAAGAATTTTCTTGCCAAATTTGGGGGATTTTTTTAAAATAAAACTTTTAAGGGAGACCTTTAAGGAATTATTGGAATTTTCTTCATGAAGGTTTTGCAAACAATATTTTTTGGTGCCCGTAAATGAGGACAACAGGAGGGTTAAAGGACTCTACTCAGGACACAGAAATCCTCGAGTGATTAAAAGTTGGAATGCTTGGAGGTAAAAATATCCATGTTTCTGCAGGAAGAGGTGCTAAATGATCTAAAAAAAGCACGAGGAGACACGCTTCAGGCCTCTGAAACACAAACAGAGGATCTGCTGCTGACCTGTTTTACCTCTGGTGTCTATCAGAGGACCAGCCTGAGGTTCACCATCAGGGGCATGCAGGGACACGGTGGGCAGTCATTGTTTCTGACTCTTAGTGTTCCTCATGTGTTTTCAGCTACAGCAGCTCTGTTATTACCGTCCCAGTGAAAGGAGGAGGCAGGAAAGTGAGTCACAGCTGCGAACCGCCAGCTAGAAACGGGAACCTGATCTGAACGAGGCTCGACGGTCGCCAGCCGGCCGCTGGAGCAGAGCTGGGTGTGGCTTCCTCAACGGATCACATGTATTCATGGTGCTGCAACACAACGGAGCTGTTCTAATCCTCTTCAAAGGGCCTTCACAGCACAATGATCAGCGGAAGTCTCAAAGTTAAAGAGACAACAGAGGCTGGTATTAAAGCCAGAAAATCAGAATCTACAGGGGTGTCAGCTGCTGCTGGTTTATGATTTATAAAACGATGTGAGGAAAATCTGCAACATGCGACAACATTGTTTAATACTGACGTGTTTTAGCTGTGTGTTTCTGCTTGTAAACTGAATAGACCAGAAATGATAAATATTGTGTATTTCTGTATTTTTTCCTTCTCTTCAGAGTCACAGTTTTTCTGCTGCAGGTAAATAATTCTCTCTCATGGTATATATAGTTTTTATTTTACTGTTAAAATCTGATCCGTGTCCTAAAATCTAAGCATTGTTCTGTCACTTCTACTGTTGTGTTGCAGAGATTTTTTTGAGTTTCCGTCTGTCTGCAGCCTGTCTGGTTAAGTTACGGTACGGTTACTTCCTATAACCACATATAGACCACGACCTGTTTAATCACTGAAGCAACGAACAAAACAAGCAGCAGGTTGCTGAGAAACAAAGAAAACACGTTTTATGTTGGCATCAGTGGCAGCAGTTTGATAAATTCTGGTTCTAAATGAGGTTTCAGCATTAAGTGAATGATACGCTGATTAAAGACGCTGTATTCTTAGTTATTTATTATGGATATTAATGTGTTATGGGGAAAAACAGCACAGCATCTCATCTGTTGGCCTCTTTTAGACAGCAACTCAAATTACAATTAAATTAATATAAGAAATTCTAGTAAATCTATTATCCACATAGTTATCTCCTTAGAACTTTCACATTAATCTAATTAAGTTATTGTAGATGATGCTTTAGAAAAACACTTACTATCACTGTTATTATAATTATTTTAAGAAATTAAAGTTGAATTCCTCCTGCTTCCTTGCAATAACTGCTGCAAATATCAACTATTGTCATTGTTGATTCATTTGCTGATTATTTCTCAGTCAACTATGAACATTTCTGGTCTATAAAATGTTGGAAAATGGTTAAAAAAAAGTCTTGTTTCATCCACAACCAAATGATATTCAGTGAATCTCCCTCTGGATTAATAAAGTATCTATCTATCTATCTATCTATCTATCTATCTATCTGTCTATCTGTCTATCTATCTATCTATCTATCTATCTATCTATCTATCTATCTGTCTATCTATCTACCTATCTATCTATCTATCTATCTATCTATCTATCTATCTATCTATCTATCTATCTATCTATCTATCATTTATCTATCTATCTATCTATCTATCTATCTATCTATCTACCTATCTATCTATCTATCTATCTGTCTATCTGTCTATCTGTCTATCTATCTATCTGTCTATCTGTCTATCTATCTACCTATCTATCTATCTATCTATCTATCTATCTATCTATCTATCTATCTATCTATCTATCTATCTATCTATCTATCTATCTATCTATCTATCTATCATTTATCTATCTATCTATCTATCTATCTATCTGTCTATCTGTCTATCTATCTACCTATCTACCTATCTATCTATCTATCTATCTATCATTTATCTATCTATCTATCTATCTATCTATCTATCTATCTATCTATCTATCTATCTATCTATCTGTCTATCTATCTATCTATCTATCTGTCTATCTATCTACCTATCTATCTATCTATCTATCTATCTATCTATCTATCTATCATTTATCTATCTATCTATCTATCTATCTATCTGTCTATCTATCTATCTATCTATCTATCTATCTATCTATCTATCTATCTATCATTTATCTATCTATCTATCTATCTATCTATCTATCTATCTACCTATCTATCTATCTATCTATCTATCATTTATCTATCTATCTATCTATCTATCTATCTATCTATCTATCTATCTATCTATCTATCTGTCTATCTATCTACCTATCTATCTATCTATCATTTATCTATCTATCTATCTATCTATCTATCTATCTATCTGTCTATCTATCTATCTATCTATCTATCTATCTATCTATCATTTATCTATCTATCTATCTATCTATCTACCTATCTATCTATCTATCTATCTATCTATCATTTATCTATCTATCTATCTACCTATCTATCTATCTATCTATCTATCTATCTATCTGTCTATCTGTCTATCTATCTATCTATCTATCTGTCTATCTATCTACCTATCTATCATTTATCTATCTATCTATCTATCTATCTATCTATCTATCATTTATCTATCTATCTATCTATCTATCTATCTGTCTATCTATCTACCTATCTACCTATCTATCTATCTATCATTTATCTATCTATCTATCTATCTATCTATCTATCTATCTATCTATCTATCTATCTATCTATCTATCTATCATTTATCTATCTATCTGTCTGTCTATCTATCTATCTATCTATCTATCTATCTATCTATCTATCTATCTATCTATCTATCTTACTGAGTGAATCAGTGCACATGAAAGTTTGGTGAACAGTGAAGGAAGATGAGATCGCATCGAGCTTGTTGGGTGGAGAGTTTTCTTTTAAAAACTTCCCGATGGCAGCTAACATGTTGCTGTTAGCACCAGAGCTAACGTTAGCTACGTGCCTACAGGGTCGTTTTTTTTTCACGTGGAAAGGCGCCGTGAGAAAAAACAGCCTAGTGAAACGTATTTCTGAAAGCATTTGATGTGAGAAATAAGCTGCTGAATCTGTCCTCGTTTTAGTTCAATGACGGCTAGTTTAGACATTTAACGAAAGTTTCGCGATGCGTCAGACCTCCGATCCCCGCACCTCATTTACATAAAGTAGAAGTCAGGTGTAGTTTATGCAAATGAGCTCCAGGGAGACACACCACAATGCAACCAGCATGCAATGCGGTGCATTTCACATAGACGATGAATGGGATGCTAGAAATTGATGGATCCTGTGGACACGTTAGCTACGACAGTCCTGCTAACGGCTAACGGTGTAGCCATCCCATAATAGACCGCTTTAGAAGACACTGAAAGTGCTTTAGTTTAAAAAAAGTCTTAAAATGCTGAATATAATCGCTATATTTGCACTTTGAGTTTGCAGTAATCTGTGAATGTGGCAGACAGATGAAAAATGCAGATAAACAGAAATGAAACAAACATTTTGTTATTTAAGTTCATGTATGTCTGTTCATTCAGTCGCCAACCAACATTTATTTGAACTGAAAATCTTTGCTTATTGTGACAAATATTGCTATTTGACAATGCGATTAATCACAATTAATTAATTACAACGGCTAATTAATTAGATAAATTTTTTAGTCGCGTCCCACCACTAAAATAAAAGTGTAATCAGTTGCCTTGATGACTAATGATCTGCACTGATGGTATTGGTCGACCCCTACAGATGTAACTCTAATCTTTATGTCAGCGCTGATATAAACTAGCAGTGACTGGGTGAAAGACGGACTCTACAGTCATGAGCTGAGATTCCTCTCAGGTCTGAGGATCAGCAGCAGCGTTTGTTGTGTTTGTTTCCAGGAGACCAGAACGCCGTCCTTGGTGTTGAGTTTACTACCAGCAGCCGGAGCTTTTTTTAAACCTGGCTGGGGGTGAAATCCCTTTTCCCTACTTCCACCTCCACTCAGTCAAAGGCACCTTGTAGCTACAGCAGACATCATGTCCTCAGATGTAAACACTCTGCACACTTCCTGTCAGTGAAAACCTCCTCCCTCCGTTCAGATGAGAACAACTGGATGATGATGTTCTGGGTGTGGACCGACTGTCTGCAGTGCGGCAGCTCCAGAGCAGGAAGCAGATCACCTTTAATGCAAATCAGCTGATCTGAAGCTACACCCTGGTTTGGTAACGCAGCGTTTACTCAGTTTATTAGGATTATTATGCTCCCGGCTGCTTTTATTTGATCAGAGCTGCATCACAGTATGCATGCTGACGAGATGCACACAAGATGCAATTTTTAACTGTTATTTTACAGATTTTCTCTTTTATTTTCTTTAAATTATTAATAATATCTGGTAAAATCACAGAAAAAAGTATGAATCTACACGTACACCTGTTAAAAAACAGCCAGAATAAACAAACAAAAAAAAGTTTTTATCTCTGTAAAAACACAGGAAAAATACAATATGTTGAGGATTGAAAAATGTAAAATTATTTCTAATATTTTTTTTAAATCAGATTTTCCCAGTTTTGCTACATTATCTTGTACCTATAAAAACTGTTATTCTTTTCATTAAAGTACAGAAAATACCAAGTAAAACCATCAAAATGTTTTTTCATATATATATATATATATATATATATATATATATATATATATATATATATATATATATATTCCATATGTAAAAATGATACTACCATTTTACAGATTTTATTCCTATTTTGTTTGTACAATCCAAAACTGTAGATATTGTCCACATCAAATTTTTTTTTACAAAGTATGACCATTAAAGTGACACTATAAAATATGTAAATTAGGCAAATAAAATAAAGATGAAATAGGAAAAAAATCCTTATTTTGAAGATATTTGTTCTTATCTTCACAGTTTTCAAGTTTTTCAGTATTCCAGTTATATTTAAAATATATTTACTTTTATCCTTCATCTATCTCCTTTATTTATCTATTCTTTTTCTATTTTATTTTATTTATCTAATTTTCCCTATTTTTGAAATCTTTTTTATCTATTCATATAAGTAGCAAAGAAAGCCTTTCCCATCCAGATAAACATGTTTCTGTAACTTTGAACCTTGAACCATCCTTGCTGCTACATTTCTTTTTCCAGTGCAGTTTTGTGGCGCTGTATTTGCCCAGAGTTTACCGGTCAGACCACTATTCTTGGCAGCGTTGGTTTGATTTGTGCGTCAGCTGAGTGACGATCACAGAAAAAAATGTAGAGAATTAAACCACACAGAAACGTGATGGAGTTTTTCCTCAACAGAAGAAGAAACTAAAGGAAACTCTGCAGCATGAAAACGACTTTGGTTAACTGGGGTTCAATTTCCTCAAACATAATAGACTTTTCTGTAGATCAAATGTGCAGAAATAAGACAGAAAAAGCAGATTTCAGTCAAATAAGGTAACTAGAGTCTCCTCAGAGGCCCATTCTGAGCTGAATCTGCTTTTCATTTGTCTGTTTCTGCAACATATTTTACATATTAAGCCTTTTTTTCCTTGCAGGAGAAAGTCTTTGTTGCTGTTTTTGAACTCATCTGCTCACAACAAAGTGAGGAATGTTGTGACGACGGCTCTTATCTGCTCAAGGTGTGTCCTGGTTGACAGTTTATGATGCAGATTAAACAGGGGGAGCGACAGGGGAAAGTACAGATCAGTGCATCTTATGATAGCTTTGTTCCTTTTAAACTCCTCTACAGGCATAAATTAAAACCTGAAAAATTCATATAATACTAATATAATACTCAGCTACTTCTTATATAATTCATGGTAAATCTCCTGGCAGACCAAAAAAACAAGAAACAAAATGTGGATGTGCTTTTTTCAAATGAATTAAAAAAAAGAAAAATAGAAAATGGAAACAAAATAGATAAAGAAAAAAACGCATGTTCAAAATAAAACTGTAGAATATCAGAATGTTGAAAAACTGAAAATAAGAGCAAATGTCATTAAGATAGCTATAATTTTGCCTGATTTATACATTTTTATGGTGTAAGTTTGATGATAATACATTGTAAAACAATGAAGTAATATTTGTTACAAATGACAACAACAAAAAAAAAAAAACAGATTTTTGATGTGGACATTATCAACAAAATCTACCCAAACTGGGATGAAATCTGTAAAATAATAATAATAGTTTGAAAAATAGCAATATGTATATATATATATATATATATATATATATATATATATATATATATATATATATATATATATATATATATATATATATGTGCAAAAAATTTATATATATTATATTTTCCAATACAAAAAATGTCTAGTTAAATAAAAATGTTAAGTTAAAGGTAACAAAATCTAGATTAAAAAAAATAAATAAATATATACTATAATTTCAAAAATTTTTTAAAATCATGTAAAAAAAATTACATGTAAATTTATACTTTTTTGTGATTTTACTAGATATTACCTGTAATTTAACGAAACTGAGAAAATCATTTAAAATAACAGTTAAAAAATGATCTGTCATTTTAAAGCTTTAAAACGTGTTAAACACATCCACATGGTGGTTTTCTCTTATGCTAGGAGCCATATAATAAATGATATATATATATATATATATATATATATATATATATATATATATATATATATATATATATATATATATATATATATATATATATATATATATATATATATATATATATGTATACATATGTCTCCTAGCACACAGAAAAATACCCAAAAACACCATGCGGATGTGTTTACAACGTAAAAAAGCTGCTTTTCACCAGAGGGATGTTTAAATTTGGCCTGGTTCCATGCAGGAGGAAGAGTTACGACATGACTGAAGCTCATTTCATTGTTCTCTGCAGCTCCATCATCATATTTGCTGAGCTGCCAGGTGGACAAACAGGTTCCTCAAAGGTTTCTCTGCTTGGAGACGTTCGTCCTTTACGTTCTGTCATTTCCCTGCAGGGCGTGTTGCCTGTAGGTGTGCTGGACGACGACTCTAACATGTGAGGTGTGTCTGCTCATGTTACAGCAACGCTACAACAACTTTCAGGGTCCAACTATGTCTAATTATTATCCTCTGGTATGAGAAGAGGGAGAAGAAGAACAAACAAGCTGCTCACACTGAGTCACTCTGAACTGCTTCAAGTCAAATCCAGTCACTTCAAAGACGACAGAGACTTTTCCTCCACGAAAACACTAAAATCTTCTCTTCTTTGGGGCTTTTTAAAGAAGCAGCTCACTCGAAATTACTATTAAATGACATTTCTATTAGAAATTAAAGCAAACATATCATATAAAATTCTAAACCCACACAGTTATACCCCAAAAATGTCTCAAAATCTCCTTAAACGTTGACTTTAATCTAAATAAGATACTACAGACTCTAGAAAATAACCTCCACAATCAAGCATATGATTAATTTCTACATATTTAATTACTGATAGCATAAATACAAGTTTTTAAGTTGATTTTTAGTAACTCTACTTATCATAATAAGGTCATAAATTAGCAAATTAATGAAACTAAATTTCTCTAATGTGACGTTTTCTAGTTAATTTAAAGTTAGCTCAACTTGAATTTGGTTGTAAATCAGCAATTTAAGTTTAGATTACTCACAATATTAAACTGATGCAACTTAAAAGGTTTATCTAAATCGGTAAATCTGATTTTTATTTATTTTATTATCTTGCATCCAAGCATGTAGTAAATCTAAAAAAATTAAAGTTTTACTTTTTAAAAATAAAATTAAAAAGACCAAAATAGGTCTCTTGAATTTAAGTGCATTTCTTAAAAATCCATTGGTTTATTTTAGGTGTGAATTATTCCTGAGGAGGAAAGAAACCAGAAAATATTCACATTTAAGACACTAAAATTGGAGAATTTTGACAATTTGTTTATTGTTTTTTCATGATATTGTACTGAAACAGAAGCTATATAAATAGACTGACATAAATTTGAACTGAAAACAATTTGGTTAATTTACTTTGTTACTTTATTTAGTATCAATTTTAGCTTTAAAGTGTAAAGAAATAGCTACAAATGCTACAGCAATATGATTATTTTAATTGTTGATTAGTATGTTGATCATTTTTTAAAATCATTTTTGGTCTGTAAAATGTTAGAAAATAGCAAAAAAAACAAAAAAAGACAAATATCTTCTTTTGTCCATAAATATATATTCCGTTTACTGTCACAGAGGAGGAAAGAAACCAGAAAATATTCACATTTAAGAAGCTAAAATTGGATAATTTTGACAATTTGTTGTTTTGTATTGTTTTGTAAGATATATAAATTAGACAAATTTTTAATTTCTAAATTTACAAAATTAAATACTTAGATACATTTAACAAAAAAATTTGGTTAATTAGATTTCATTATTAATTTTAGCTTCAGAGTGTAAAAAAATTGCTACAAATGCTTATTATATTGATTTTTTTTATCACTTTTTTGGTCGAACATCATCTTTTGTCTATAAATATATTCAGTTTACTGTCACAGATGAGCAGAAAAACCAGAAAATATTCACGAGAGGCTAAAATTGGAGAATTTTGAGTAGACTTTAATATGAATTTAGCAGCTTTAGTTTTAAAATGTAAAAAAAATATATATAGTTACAAATACTAAAACAACGTGATTATTTTAGTTTTTGATTATCATGTTGATTTTTTTTTATCACTTTTTTGGTCGAATATCATCTTTTGTCCATAAATATATTCAGTTTACTGTCACAGAGGAGGAAAGAAACCAGAAAATATTCACATTTAAGAGGCTAAAATAACAGAATTCAGACTTTTTTTCTTTTTAAAAAAAGTTACTCAGATCGATTAACCGACACAGTTTTGACAACTGCTCGACTAAGTGATTAATCGCAGCAGTAAAACGGGTGTTTCTGCTGACATTTAAAGCCACAGACGTGTGCAGCTAACCTTCAGGATGCAGCGGGTCACAGAACATAAGAAGCTTTCTGTTAGAGCTCGGAGCAGATCTGCTGGAGGTGATGAAGCACTTTTTGTTTTTCTAAAGATGCTGAGCTTTGCAAACACCTCCGGCTTCCTGACGTCACCACATCCAGCCCGGCATTTACGGGGTTAAAGAAGCTCAGCACAGGAAGCCGAGGGGGCGGTGAGGAAAGGAGCTCAGAGTCGACGGACGGAACGGAACGGGACGGGACAGGCGGCCGGTCGGCTACCGACTACTCCTCTCCCCGGAGTTTCCTTACCTTGCTTCTTGCGAACCCTCCACTGCCAGACCACGATCAGCGTGACGACGTGGCCCACCACCACCAGGGCCGGGAACACGTTTCCAGGGGGGCTCGCCGGCATCGGGCCTGCTTCAGAGTGGAGCGTCCGGGGGCTGTGGAGGCAGGTGGGAGGGCGGCCGGTGGGGGCGGGGGGGTGAAAGGTGAGGAGGGAGTTTCTAGGGGTGTGGTGGCATCCCGGACTTTAAAAAGCAGACGCCGAAGCAGAGCGGACTTTTTCAACCAGAGGCAGAAGAAGGGAAAAAAGCTGCCCTCCCTCTGCTGTGACTCAGACCTCTGCCTTAACTCCCTCCCTCCTTCCCCCTTTCTTCCTCCCTCTTTTCCCTTCAATATTCACCCCTTTCTGTCTTTAAAAGTCACTCCTGAGCTGTCCCTTCCAACCACAAGCGGCTCCTCGGCCCAGACGAGGTTATAAATAAGTTTTGCCCTCTCCCAGCGACTCCCCTGGTTTTGCCCTGCAGCCTATCTGCAGGAGTTAATAATATATGAGGCTGCTTTGTGTAACGCACACACACACACACACACACACACACACACACACACACACACACACACGCTCTGCTCAGTTTGATAAGGAAGCAAACTAACCCCGAGTCAAAGTTTCATTCGCTCCATAACTTCTTTCCATCAGCTCTGACTCATACATCAAACACCAACGACTCCTTCCTCCTTTTTCTTAAATATTTACAGTGAAGCTGAGCCTCTCCATCGCATGACGACCCACTCGCCATCAGTTCATTATGTAACTTCACTGTGTTCCCGCTAAATTGCTTCCTTATGCTTGGACTGAGCATAAAACTTTCCCCCACACTTATTTAACTGGATGCCGTTTTAAAATCTACAGTTTTAACGTCCAACTCGTGCACAACTCTGCAGGTTTTTTCTCTCCTCTGTTATTAAAACAAGGAAAAGCCTCGAGGGTGAATTTCTACTCCAACCAGACCGACTCGTGACAAAGACACCTGAAGCTCACTTATTTACATATTTTAAAACAAGCAAAAGCCTCGAGGGTGAATTTCTACTCCAACCAGACCGACTCGTGACAAAGACACCTGAAGCTCACTTATTTACATATTTTAAAACAAGCAAAAGCCTCGAGGGTGAATTTCTACTCCAACCAGACCGACTCGTGACAAAGACACCTGAAGCTCAGTTATTTAAATATTTTCAAACCCGTCAATCAACTCTAATTACAACTTCTGCCGTCACTAAAGCTGTTTCTATTTAAACGTCCAGCAAATGTGAAGTGAACTTTTGAAATGTCACAGAAAAATGTGTATTAAGGTTTTTTTACATTATCTGCTTTGGAATGAAACCAGTAGGTGGCACTATAGGCTACGTTAGCTGTAATAAACAAGGTAGAAGAAGCTTAAAAATGTCACAGAAGAAGAAGAAACAAAACTTTTCTGATTAAATTAACAATTAACCCTTTTTCTAAAAAGTAAAAACAAAACAAAACACTGCTTTCTGTAACTAGCCATGTTACCATATAATTGTCAAAAAATTGCATAAAGAAATAAAAGAAAAACTGTTAGGAAGTGAACAATTTAGGCTGCATAGTGTCACCAGAAGGTGGCGCTGTAGGCTATGATAGCTCCTAATGAACAGTAGAAGAAGCCAGAAACAACGGCCAACTGCTAAAAAATATCAACGAAACAAACAAAACTTGTCAGTTGGCTAAGTTGTGATTATTTTTTATGTTATCTGGTATCAGAGACGTTTCAAGCAGTTTAGAAGCAAAAACGGTGAAAGAGCTTTTTGGAAAAGGTGTTTCCATCTCCCATGAGGTGTATTCAGACTTTTTGGAAAAAAAAAGCCAAAACGACTTAACTGCAAAAAGCTGTTTAGAATTTTGTCATGTGCATGAACTTTTTTTAATGCAACACCTAAAAATACATGATAGAAACACAGCTAGTGCCAATTTAAACTCCGTGATTTAGATGTTTTCAAACCCGTCGAATTCAAACAAACTGATAGTGAATACTTAAACTCTATTTGCAAAAAACTAAAATGTGAGTTAAGCTTGTTTCCATTAACTAATAAACTAGATCCACCACTACATGTTGTCAGAAGGTGGCGCTATAAGCTCCGGTAGTCAAAGTGGAAACAAAGAAAACTTGGTGCATCTATGAAAGTCAAACGGAGAGAAGTTATTCATAGGAATTATTCTCAATGTTTCGTGGTCTGGACGTGAAAACGGAAGCAAAAACAACTTCAGGTCATGTGAGTTAAATCTTCAATACATGAAAAGTTTTTAAAAAACCATTTTGCATTTCCGATGAAGCGTACTAACTCTTTTGAAAAATGAAAAAACTAAAAAGAAAAAAAACACCTTGAAGAAGTACGAAATAGAAAATAGTTTTTCCAAAGCTTGTCATTTCTGTGAACTTTTTCTTATGCAATATTTAAAAATGTGCATAAAAATACATCATAGAAACGCAGCCAATGACTTAAAAAACTTGAAAAAAGAAGCGGAAACAAACAACACACAAGAGAGGAGTATTGAGGAATTGTTTACAATCCAGAAAGTTGTAATTATCTTTTCACATCAGGTACTAATAAAATACTAATCAACAGGTTTCATGTTGTCCTGACATGAAACCATAAACAGATGTTTATTTAATAAAGGCGTTTCCATTTCCTGAGAAGAACACAAACTTTAAAATCCCCCTCAGGCTAATGTGTTTAACCTTCTTTTTTTTAACAAAAACTTGCTTTGAATTTTCCATTTCATGATCATTTGCTAATGCAATACCTAAAAATACATAATAGGAGCACTTTACAGTGAGGGATTTAGTCGTACTTAAGCCTATTAATAACCTGTAATTACCACTAATTGCTGCCGCTGTGATCATGACTAAATCCCTGGGAGGCTTCACCTGGTTCTCAGGAATAAAGAAATCCGGTTTTAGCTTCAGGTATTAACTTGAGCTGAGCAAGACTGACTGGAATTGCATAAAGACATGCCTGACACCTTGTTTGCATCATCGCTGAGACGCTCTGACATCAGGCTGCAGGCGAAACGCCGTCGCTGCCAACGTTTCTGTTGTCAGAACGCTGCTGAAGGGAACATTAGCTTGTAGCGCTGCCGCTCAGAAACCCAACACCGAGACCTGTGGCACGTTCACCGCAACGCAACACCGCACGACAACCGTAAAACAGGCAAAAATAGACGACACCACCCGGACCCGGAGCCGTCTCTGGTATGAACACAATCTATATACAGAAGAGAATTTACAGTAGGCTTTCATGCACAGGCCTGGAACTGACTAAAGACAGATGATGGTACACTACCATTAAAAAGGCTGGGGTCACCCAGACTATTTAAACTCTAAATGAGGTAAAGTTGCTCTTTATTGGTTAAAGGTGCTCAAAAATGAGTTAAAGTTGCTCTACATTAGTTAAAGGTGCTCTATATTAGCTAATGTTGACATTATTAATTAAAGTTGCTCATATTAAAGTTACCCTACATTAGTAAACACTGCTTTATATTAAATTAAAATTGCTCTAAATGAGTTAAAGTTGCTCTACATTAAAATTACACAATATTAGTTAAAGTTACTCTATATTAGTCGAAGTTGTTCTATATTAGTTAAAATTGTTCTATATTAATTAAAGTTGCTTTATATTAGTTAAAGTTGCTCTAAATGAGTTAAAGTCGGTCTATGTTAATAAAAGTTGTTCTAAAGGAGTTAAAGTTGCTCTATATTAGTTAAAGTTGCTCTATATAAAGTTGCTCTATATTAGTTAAAGTTGCTCTATATAAAGTTGCTCTATATTAGTTAAAGTTGCTCTATATAAAGTTGCTCTATATTAGTTAAAGTTGCTCTATATAAAGTTGCTCTATATTAGTTAAAGTTGCTCTATATAAAGTTGCTCTATATTAGTTAAAGTTGCTCTAAATGAGTGGAAGTCTATATTAAAGTTGTTATTATTCATCAAAGTTGCTCTATATTAAAAGTTGCTCTACATTTTCTTTCCAAAATAAGGAGATTTCTAAGTGACTCCTAACTTTTGAACAATAGTGTACGTTGGGTTGAAATTGGCTCCAGGAGCTTAAATCCCAAGAAAACAGTGCAGAAGAAGAATAGAGGGTTTATTGTTGGCATTTGGCTGCAGTGGTTTGTTTTGGGTGAAACCTTAAATGATCCCAGTTTTTAAGAGCGAATCCCCCGAACGTCTCTGAAACTGGCAGCACAATTTGCCAATTAGTTCCAGTAAAACGTGAGTAAAGGGAGCAATAAAAGCAGGAGAGCGGTGCAGAGGTCTGGAATAAATTCATTCCAGCACTCCTAGGGGAGGAGTCGGCCCACTCCCACTCCACTCACATGGTCCCTTCAATGACTTCCACACTGGAATGCTCTGCTACTCCCACATACACAATACAGACAAACCACACAGGTTACAGTCTGTTGGGTAAGAAGTCTGAGGAGTTTTAGATAAAACGCTTCTATAACTGATGATTAATGCTTCCTGGTGGCCAGGTGAGCAGCGACAGGAACGACAGGATGTTTTTCCACCCACAGTCCTGACACTGGGAGTGGCACTGTCCTCACATGGCATGCATAATACAGGAAACTCAACCCTGCCTAGTTTATTCCATCTGCAGCATCCTCATTAAAACCCACAGAGATTCTAAAAAAACAGCCTACCGTGTGGCGATCCTGAGCAGAAACAGCAGCACAAGTCCATCTTCTGTGAGCGCAACTTTTAGAGAAAATGCAGAAAACGGCCGGGGAGTCAGATCTGACCTCACGACATTGTGATCAAAACCAGGGGGGCGTGAAAAAAAAAGAAAGAGAGGGAGAGGGAGAAGGAGGCACAGCTGGGAGGTTAAAACTAGACGGCGTTGTGAGTTTGATTGGACTTCCTCAGTGGAAACAGCTTCTCATGCGTGCTGGGTTTTTAGACGAGCGTTCAGAGAAGTCCGAGGGACACATTCACTTTTTCTTACAGGGTTTAGACAAAGAGCGGAAAACATGATTTTTGCCAAGCGGTAACAAAGGCTGCTCTGTGGAGGCTGTAAAAAAGCTGGAGACAGAGCGATTATGCCTCTTCTCCACAGGATATGGACGCTTCTGTGTGAACGCTGCAGCAGCCTTTCATTTAACGCTCTGACATTTAGCTAATATCAGTAAAATATCTGACATTCTGGAGCGATTAGCTCAGATCGGAGCAGCTTTTGTCGAATGCAGAGCCTCTTTTTGACCAACAGTCTTTTTTCTAATGTGTTGATTTGTGATTTAGGACTTTAGGACTGGATTGATCTGGTTATTTATTAGCTCTCATTGATGAAGCGAAAATGCCAAACATTCCACTTTCTCAAATAAAGCCTTTTTAGATGCAGACTTTGCAAAATTGTTCCTTTATCAACTGTTAAAGTGACAACATTCTGCCGCTTTTAGTGTTTTCCACAACTTAATTCAGACAGCTAACCTTGACAGAGAAATATATTTGTCTTAAATGCACAGTTGGACAGTACATTGCATTAACACACAAAAGACCATGTCTAAATTTACTTTTTTTTAAACTACAGCTGATAAACTGTGACTTTATATGTTAAAGTTCACCTGTTTGAAGTAAGGAAAAGTACCACAGTTTGACATCTTGTCTCCATTTAATTGATAATTTTGGATGTAATTTAATGCAAAATGCAATTTATAAATGATTGTTTCTCTGTTTTCATGGATCCTACTGCTGTCTGAAGCTGCAGGTATTTAATAAACTCAGAGGAAATATTTCTAAACTGGAAGCAACACAATAAACTCCTAAAATCCCGTCAATGCTTTGTCAATGCCTGGATTTTGCTAGTTTCTGGTTTAATCTGACCTGTTAAAATCTGTCTTTATCGCAGTAAAGTTGTATCTCTATGGAGATTTCAGTTTGTAAAGGACAGATAGAAAATGAGAAAGGTGTATTTTAATTGTGACATATTAAACTGTGGGGTTTTTTGCACTCTGTGATGATTTTGCACTGACATTTGTGCTGCACATATGTAATAAACTCAGAGGAAATTGTTAGAAAACAACTGGAAGCAACAAACTAAATTAAATACTGTTAATATTTTGTCAATACCTGGATTTTACTAATTTGTAATGTTTTGTCAAAATGCGGATTATTGTTGAGTCTCATTAATTTGACCTGTTAGTTTCTGTCTTTATCACAGTAAAGTTGTATTTTTATGGGCATTTCAGTTCTCAATATGTAAAAAGAAAGCTGTTTTGTAATTTTAACCACAAAAAACAATGTTTTTTGCACTTTCTGTGAAGATGTTGCACCATCATTTGTGCTGCAGTTGTTTAATAAACTCAGAGGAAATAGTTCTAAACAACTGGAAGCAACAAAATAAACTTCAGTTACAACCTAAGTATCACTCATTGTTGTTGAGCTTCATTAAATTGACCTGTTAAAGTCTGTCTTGATTGCAGTAAAGTTTTATTTTTATGTGCATTTCAGTTTGTAATAGTCAAACAGTGAATGAGAAAGGGTGTTTTGCCAATATTGACACATAATTTGCGATTTTTGTGCTCTTTGTGAAGATTTTTGCTGCAGGTATTTAATAAACTCAGGAAAAACTTGCTGAGTCTCATTAATCTGAACAGTCTTATGGCATTTTTTTTGCGATAGATGCAAAATTGTAGCACAAAGTGAATGAGAAAAGTGATTGACATATAAAACAGTGTTTTTTATGCTCTCTTTGAAGACTTATGCACCAATCTTAGCACTAAATGTGGGACACTCCTTCCACAAATGACAACTAAAAGTACATCGCTTGTGCATGAATATCCATTAATGCATACGTGTAGTTGAGACTTGGGCCGACAGTAAAAAGTAGTAAAACTTTCTGCCAAAAAAGTCAACGCATTTGGATACTGTCAGACTCATGGAAAGGATTTTCTATTTTTATCTGTTTTATATAATCACAAGTGTGACTCACTGCGTTTAGACTCTTGATCAAACTGCATTTTTCACTTTTTGGTGTATAATTTGCCCAAAAAGCAACAATTACAAAGAAAGCCCTACAGATAAATAGCTGTACTGTTTCTGCTCATAGCTCCATATGATGTATACATCTTCAGACACGCCAACTATGCAGCTGTGCGTTATTCCTCAGACCACCCAGGCCTGCTGCTGAGGATTCTATTCACTATTGTGTGCAGGCTGAGTTTGTCAGCAGCCAGTCAGAGCTCTTCCCGCTGCCGACACCCCTCACATTTACCAGCAGGAAACCTGATCCGGACACCGTCGGCTAGCGTGGGTGGCGTCCAGCCCAAGGTCTCCAGTGTGAAGTTATCAACCATTATTAGCTTTTATCTCTAAATAAACGTTCTGCGGTAGAGGGATGAGGATAAACCCGAGCATGCACTGCAAAAACTCAAAATCTTACCAAGTCTAATTGTCTTATTTTTAGTCAAAATGTCTCAAACCCACTTGATTTAAGATAAATTCACCGAACAAGTGACATTTCAGCAGATGGAGGGACTTGTTTTAAGACAATGCATCTTAAATACCTTGTTAAGTCAAGCAATGTTGAAATGATCTTGTTTTGAGTTGTATTTTACAAGAAAACTCAAAATAAGTTTAATACATCTCAAATTTGGAGGTTACATGAAAGCAAAAATCTATTTTTGAGTGAAAAACTGCTATTTTTTTTTTTTTTTTTAGCATATCTGGCTTATTTTAAGACACCTAAGCTTGACAATCCTGGTAAAATAGAGCTTAACATACGTTTTCCCAGCTAATTTAAAGATCTCAATATTCTAAATATCATATCTTATTTCAAGAAATCTCACCAAACCATTTTTCACTTGTTCTGTTGGCAGATTTTTTCCACTTATTTCAAGGTAAAAGTTCCTTGTTTCTTCTTGTTTTGAGAGGGGCATTTTGTCCAGTGTGCAGGTAATTCTGCAAGAAAACAACCTGAAACCCACCTGAAGCATTTGATAACAGACTGTTTTGTGATACAGCAGCTGCAGAGACACACCCTTCTACCTGCTTCATCCTCCCTGGTCCTCAACCAGCCCAGACCGGCCCTAAAGTATTTCTGTGCTGACACCTTTTGGTAAAAGGCTGAACTGTTCCTACCTTGGCCGCGTTGAATCAAAGCCTCCATGAAGTCTCTACTGAAGTTCCCCTCCATCGTGGCCTAGATGCTGTGTTCTCTAACTGCTGTGTTCCATTAAAGCAGACTACAGGCTACAGACTACAGGTTACAGGCTACAGACTACAGGCTGCAGGCTGCAGGCTACAGGCTGCATGCTGCAGACTACAGGCTGCAGGCTACAGGCTGCAGGCTGCAGGCTGCAGGCTGGAGGCTACAGGCTGCAGGCTGGAGGCTACAGGCTGCAGGCTGCAGACTACAGGCTGCAGGCTGCAGGCTGCAGGCTGGAGGCTACAGGCTGCAGGCTGGAGGCTACAGGCTGCAGGCTGCAGACTACAGGCTGCAGGCTGCAGGCTGCAGGCTGCAGGCTGCAGGCTGGAGGCTACAGGCTAAAGGCTAAAGGCTAAAGGCTGCAGGCTCTGCTCATCCATCCAAGTCCAGTGTGGTGTTTTGGGATGCTGGAGGTTTGTGTTCATGGCAGGCTGGGCTAACTGAGGGGCAGATGAAAGGTGGCACCATGTTCTCATCTGGACCGTGGCGTTGCTTCGCCCCGTTCAGCAGGAAAAGCTGAGTGTGGTTTAATTGGACTCACATTTCCCGGCCTGTGCTGAGTCATGAATCACAGCCCACAGTGGAAAAGCTGCTCAGACGGGCTCAGCAGGAAGGTAAAGGCTGGCAGGGCTGGATTTATATGGGGAAAAACTGGAAGTTCTTCCATATTCTGCTGTGAATAACATGAATGCAGCAGCAGGATAACGTGTGAAATAAATATTCTTTTCACCAGCAGGTGGCAGAATGAACTCCAGTCAATCCAGAGCAAACGCTGCATGTTTCACCCTCCTGTTGTCAGTTTCTGTGTTCAAAGTAATGTTTAACTTCAACTTTTTGCTTCTAGTTAATGACTTTTACTACAACAGATAGGAGGTGAGACACAGATATTAAATGTAGAGTAGAAACGGCAAAAACAGCTTTATGAAAATAAAAAATATGCTGACTAATAAGAAAATAGCAAGTGGCATCTGTATGAGTGTAGGTCAACTTTAACTCATTTACAGCAATTTTAACTCACTTAGAGCAACTTTAACTCATTTAGAGCAACTTAAGTAATGCAGAGCAACTTTTACTAATATAGAGCAACTTTAACTACTAATGTAGAATAACTTTGACTCATTTTTGAGCATCTTTAATTAATATAGAGCAACTTTAATTTAATAATTTGAAGCAACTTTAATATAATGCAACTTTAATTCATTTAGAGCAACTTCAACTCATTTGTGAGCAACTTTAATTAATATAGTGCAACTTTTACTCATTAAGACCAATTTCAACTAATATAGAGCAACTTTAACAAATGTAGAGCACCTTTAAATTATACAGAGAAACTTTAATATAGAGCAACTTTAATTCATGCACACTACCATTGAAAAGTTTGAGGTCACTTAGAAATGTCCTTATTTTGGAAAGAAAATGTTTTTTTTTTCAGTGAAGATAACAATAAATAAATGATAAATCCAGTGTAGACATTGTTAATGTGGTAAATGACTATTCTAGCTGGAAACAGCTGATTTTTAATGGAATATTCCCATAGGAACATATAGCAACATAAGGAAGGAGACCCTGGAATATGTCGTCAGAACTGGAAAAATGAACCAGAAAAGAGGCCGAGGCAGACGGAGAATGAAAATGATTTCACAATGATCTGTTTTTACATTAAAGTCACTATATCGTTATAATTTTATCATCTGCTTCAGGGTTCAAACTGCACATAACCTCACTGGTAGCAGAAAGTTTCCACAACATGCAGGAGGGAAAACATCATTCCCATGAGAAGTTTTTATATGTCCAGCTCTGTGAAAGTGGCAAACTGAGGGTTCCTGTGAGGACACTCATGTAGAAAAAGTTTCAACAGCAGCATTTAGAAGCATTTCTATTGCTGCTATGTGAGTTCTCAAGGCTAAAAATGACTTTTATGCAAAAATGACTTAGGTTTAGCGTTAGGGACGACCCTGATCACGACTTTCTGTCTGTTAATCATCAAAAGATGCAATAATTTCCTAAATTGTGAGGTTTTTATGGTTCCTCTACTGTTGGGCGATGTAGCTTAAAAAACAATCACGATTAAATGCTTTAATCGAGTCCAAAAAATGTCAAAAATGTTAAAAAATTATCTGTACTTTTCATTCTTGGTTGTCATTATCATTGTTGAACAATTTTTATCACCATTTTTTTTTTTTTTAAAACAGAAAGAAGTGTTGCTCTACTTTGATTTTAACAACTTTAGCTGATTTATCAATTTACACAGGTAAGGTAATCATTTTGATGTTAAAATACACAAAATAAATAAGCATGAAGGAATAATCTCACCTTGTTTCACATTAGATATTTTTTTTGTGATTAAACATAAAATAACTGTTTACCATTTGCAAAAATACGGATTTTTAATGTGAACACTGTTTATAGTATGGGGCCTGTTTTTTCACCATAAATATGAAAATTAATACTTTATATTTGCTGTGATTTTACTATTGAGTCAGGTCTATTTTGAGTATTCAGATTAATAAAAATATTTTAAAATAACAGCAAACATCAGTAAAATTTTGAGACTTAGCAAATTCAAACACAGTAAAATTGTCATTTTTATGGTCATTCATTGTGAAAAATTCATTACTTTTGTAGAACAATATAGACTTTTGATGTGGACATTGTTCAGAGTTTTGACCTGGTGTTAAAATTGTGTAAAATAACAGTAAAAACATTTTAAATCTTTAATTTTCATATTTTTTCTGTCAATTAACAGTTAATACATATAAAATAAATATATTTGTTGCAAATTTAAATACTGTAAAAATAGTGTAATTTTGCAATTAAACATAAAAGAACTACTTACCATTTGTAAAAATACAGATTATTATTGTGGACATTATTTACAGTTTGGGGCATGGTTTTTCACTGTAAATGTGTAAATTATTACTTTATACTCTCTGAGATTTTGCTCTTTATTATGCAGGATTTGATATAACACAGAAAATCAATTAATTAACAATTTGCAAATTGTCAGCTGAAAACCCTAAAAACAAAGTTTCTGTGTGTTTTTACTGTGCACTACATTTATTTGACCATTTAAGTTAACTTAGTAGTCAGGTCTATTTTATATATTCAGATTATTAGTATATAATAAATTGTTATCAGTCAAATCACCCGTTTTTATACAGCAGCATTAAAACTGTTGTGCCAAAATGATTTCCAATAAGAAAAAAAAGTGAATATGATTGGTGTTTCAAATTCACCAAACAAGTTTAAATATTGATAATGACACTTATGGTGTGATTTTACCTCAATAATTTACAAATTAGAGTGTAAAAACACTACAAAAATAGACATACAATACTACTGTACTTGACATATGAAGGCTGAGGGCCTAAAGTGTTATTAATTATAGAGATGAACCTGATTATAACCCTGAAAACATGTTTACTGCTCATCCATCTCCTTTTTAAACACTCATTCTACAAACATGACCACAAAATCAATTATAGAATTTAGATATCAGGCCGGTAAGATCTCCATCCAGTGAAATGACACCTAATTGGCAGTTTGTTCTTGTTTGTCTGAATGGAAAATGACAACACCATTAGTTGGGCCATTAGAAGATCTAATTATCGTCTCTAACAGAGACTCTGCCCATAGCAACGCCTACAGAGCCTCACTGCAGAGGAAAGAGGAGGAAGCTCTACCTTCTGAGGAGTCAGACCAGGTCTTCTGAACATGTGGATTCATCTCAGGGTCTCCAGTTAGAAGGAGCCAGTCTTCATGAAGTGGAAGGAAGTTCAGGGCAGTGGCTGGACCTTCTGATGGAGCTACAGAGTCTGTTTTAATGGATGAAGTGGACAAGGTTTCTGAGGTGACATGAAGCTGAGAGTTGCCTTCTGTCTTCTCCATGAGTTTCCTGGGTGGTGTTGAGTTTTGGTTAGGAGTTTCAGCTTTCAGGACAGCACCAAAAACCTCAACGTTCAGCTGCTTTACCCCTACAGCATCGCATGGTGGTACCTTATGGGCATCTTTGGTCACCACATCAGCAACTATCACCTTCTCAAGAACATTGTCTTGGACTTTCTGTTCCTTTTTGGTAACTTCTACCAATAAAGGTATAGTTTGAAGATCTTCCACCAAATTTACACCAGATCCAACCCTGTCAATGGTTTTAGCTTCCATCATGGGACCAAAGGCCTCAATTTTCAGCTGCTTTACCTCTAGAATATCAGAAACTATCACCTCTTCAAGAACGTCTTCTTCATGTTTTGCTTCCTTTTTGGTATCTTCTACCAACGAAGGGATTGTCTGAAGGTCTTCCACCACTTTTACACCAGATTCAACATCGTGGTCAGTGGTTTTAGCTCCCGTCATGGGACCAAAGGCCTGAACTTTCAGATGCTTCACCACCTCAACATCACATTTACACTCCTTATGGACATCTCTGGTCACCACATCAGCAACTACCACCTTCTCAAGAACATCTTCTTTGACTTTCTGTTGCTTTTTGCCAATTTCTACCAACAAAAGGACAGTTTGGAGGTCTTCCACCACATTTACCCCAGATTCAACCCCAGGAACCACGTCTCTGGATATATTTAGGGATTCTCCGCTAATTTTATCTGTAATAAGCTCTTTTGGAGGCATTTCAGTTGCAATCTTCTGCCTCATCTTGAAAGCTAATTCCTGCAGGACTCTTGGAGGCATCTGCATCTCTTTGGGGTTCTTTTGCACAACTGAAGAAGAATTAGGAAGTTGAGAAGTTGTCTTCTTGGCTTTCTGAACTGAATGGAGACATCTGGTTGATCTGCCCTCTGTGGGGAGACTAGAAGCTTCAAAATTGTTACCGTGACCTTCTTTGACCCAAAGTTCCTCGGAATCGGTTGAGTTTTGAACCACAGTTGGACCAACATCACACTGGAAGGAGTCTCTGATGTTTCTTGAACATCTGTCAGATTCCTCTCTCTTGTGGCGGTAAAAATGCCTGTCTGAAACACCTTCTCTGTTTTTTCTTTCAGTTTGGGGTTTTGGGATGTCAAATTTGGGGTCTTGGAGTCGAGCTGAAGATGCAGAAGGATGGATTCGTTGAAGTGTTGCTGGTATTATCTCCGGTGGCAGGTGCAGATAGTCCCTCAGGTAGACGATTCCTTCATTGGTGAGATAATAGTAGGCATGTTTCCACACAAAAGTCTCCCTGACGTAGCCTCTAGATTTGAGGGAAGCCATCGCACGGAGAACCTTCAGGGTGTTCACGCCTCCGATATCAGGGTGGATGGATGTTAGTCGTTTGTCCTTCTTCACCACGATGGTGCCATCTTTGAATAGAAGCTCATAAATCGCTCTCAGGTCGGCTAAAGGCATCACCATCCCAGCCACCATTTTCACTTCTTCAGTTCTCTTGCAGATCCCCAAGGAATTACTTCGAACGAGTATCACTTTTCACAAACTAAACCTGTAAAAATACCTTTGGCTGTATTTATTCAGTTGTCACCATGAGTCAGCACTAAGAACCAGCGATGCTCAGAACCCCTCCTACCTCCTCGGTCTAAAAAGGAACAGTGAGGATGAAAGGCGAGAGGGAACAGAGGAGGAGAATGTGACGGGGTGTGAACACAGGATGCAAAACAGAAACCAAAAGGATCAAAAGGAAACTGAGTAGAGGAGGTTTGTACCCTGAAGGCAGAGCTGATGTAAAAACAACCATCTCTGTAGTCAGATTTAAACAGAAATACTGTACAACAACAAATCAACAAGTCTAGCTGGAAATTACCAAGATGTTCCAAACCTTCCAGATCCATAAAGCACTGATTGCTCTTTTAAAATTGGTAAATATTATGGTGAGAATATGTGTGTTTCTTGCTCTAATCCAATTATATTCATGTAGGTTATCTGTGCAAAAATCAATGATACCTGAAAATCACATAAATGTCTCCGTGTACTGTGAAAAGTTGACTTTTTTAAACTGGAATTTTTTTTGAAATATGCACTGTTGTTTTACAGTTTTTCCCAGTTTTGTTAAGTCAGAGTTAGTAAATAGTGAAATCACACATAAGAAGAATCAATTTACACATTAAATGAGGAATAACAGACCAAAATGTAAATCATTTCTACCTCAAAATATGTTTTTAATGAAAAAATATGTTTTTAATAATTAGTTCAGGGCCAGTATTTGAACTTAAACCTACACTACTGTTTTTTAATCGTATTTAATTCAGTAAAACACATCATTTTATAGATTTTTTTTTGGTGAAAGAAAATTTCTACATATAGAAAAATGGTGCATTATTTTATAAACTTGCATTTAAAGATTTTCTGTTTTATTAAATTGCAGACAAAACTCAGTAAAATTACATCAAAATCAGCATTTATCTAAATGATGTTATTTTGTTTTGATTTTACAACATTTGACAGTGACATTATTTTTGCAGTATTTAAATCACAAAAAAAATCATTATTTTACAGATATTTGCCGTTATTTGAAAGAAAAATTCTGTATATCAGGGATTGAAAGTTTGTGCATAATATTTTAAACTGTTCTTAGACAGACTTTTCCAGTTTTAATACAGATAATACAAATTACAGATAATATCCAGTAAGATCACAGATAAAAAAGTATTAATTTGCATGTTAAAAGAAAAAAAAACAGATGAAATTGCCAATAATTTCTACCTCAAAAATAACTATTTTAATAAAATAGTAATTATTGCTTATTTCAGATACAATGTTTGAAATTAAAACCACACAGTTTTTTGTTGTTGTTGTTTTTACTGTATTTAAGTGAAACACATCATCATTTTACAGGTTTGTTTGGTCAAAGAAAATTTATGTATATTGAAATTGAAAAAGGGTGCATTATTTTATCAGCATGTTTTTATGGTTGTTTTTTTTTTTAAAATCAAAAATCCACATTTTTTCTAAATTGTCATATGTCTTTTTTTTGTTTTGCAACATTTGACTTTAAAATTACAACATTTTTGCAGTATTTAAATCAGAAAAAAACATCACTATTTTACAGATATTTGCAGATATTTTAAAGAAAAATACTGTATATTAAGGATTGAAAAATGGTGCATAATATTTGAAACTGCTATTCAACAGACTTTTCCAGTTTTGATAAATTACTGATCATATCCAGTAAAATCACCAATAAAAAAGTATTAATTTAAACTGTACATATGTCCAAATCAAAAACCTGTATTTTTTTCAAATATGTCTGACTGTAAAATCCCGTTTCACTGTATTTAAATCAGTTTTGTTTTAAATCATACTTTTACACACATTTGCTGTTATTTTCACCATATTACAGTATTTTTTCTTATGATATCTCCCATGTTTTGGCACTATACTCTCACATAACACTGCACATTCCCTGCTGTGGGGTTAATAAAGACTCATCCTACATAAAAACAAAAACAACAACAACTCATTTTAAAAGGAAACGTCTATATTTGTTCACAGTTTTTAGAGTTATTTCACATTGGATATGTGCATTTTCTACATTTATTTTTGTATTTTTATTCAGATTTTTGTATATTTCCAAACTACGGGATTAAAATCTGTAAAATAAAAAGGTAAAACCACACAAAATAACATCTGTATTTGTATTTAAAAGCTCTGTTTGAACCTGAATGCAACATGAGCAGATGTTTCTGTGTTAAACTGCTGAAGGTTACAGTTAATATGTCAGATTTTCCACAGCTTCTCGTACGTTATTTGGACTAAACCTAAATGTCAAACACTGTGAGGACAGACTATAATCTGGGCTCCGCCTGCTTTCCCCTCAGCACTCGTAGCCCACATCCAGCAGCAGCCAACTGGGCAAAACCACATGGAAAAGTCATTTATTTCCCCGTCAGAGACAATCGAGCCTCTGTTCAAAGCCAGCGAGTCCAGCAGCAGGTTAGAAACACAAGCAGGAGGCCTGGAAAATGTTTGCAGGAGATATTTCCCCCACTTTTTAAAATAAGACCCTGACAGCTGTAATGTTTAGCTGTTATTCTGTGATGAGGGCGAAGCAGAGCGCCCCCTGCAGGCCACACTAAGAGCTGCAGACAGAAAACACCTGCGAGTCTGAGTTCTGATGTTTGGAAAAGCAGCTGCTGTAGAAAAACTGAAACAGAATAAAGAGATAAATTCTGCATCTGTCACACTTGAACATGTTGTTCATTAAAGGACACAGAAATCTGTCTGCAGAGAACTAGAAGGAAACTCCAGTAGAAAGGTCACTATTAAATATCGTCACTTTATCTGTGCTCTTCTGTGTTCCAGCTGTTCTCACATCTGTCCACCTCATGTACAATAAACTCAGAATATTTAATGAATTAAAATATGTTTTCTTCCACTGACTTATGATCCGTGACACCAGAGACACTACAAGCAAAATAAAAAAGATTTTTAATTTTCATTTTTTTAAATTTATTTTTTGTATGAACTGGCCAATTTTGAGATGTTGTAAAATATCTAAAAATTAAAATCCAAATTAATTAATTAATTTGAACTATACTAAAAATAAAACCAAAAAGAATTTAATATTATTTTACAGATTTTCCGTTTTGTTGTATTGCTGAAGAACTAAATCCTCATAAATGAAAAAATAAATGAAAAAAAACCAAATTCGTGAACATCAAAAATCTGCAATTACAAGAAAAGTCATTTAAAAAAATTAATTTATCAATTTATTGATTATTGTATTATTATTGTATTGTATCATTGTATTTGGAGGGTTAATAAAAATCAACTTTTGCCTGTTTGTTTGTCAATAACATACACGTGAAACCAATTCCTGCTCTCCTGAGAACAATATTTCACAACTTTCTGGCAGTAAAAGCAGCCAGAAGAGGCCAGATGTGTGGTAAGAACCCACTAAAGAACATCTGGAGTAAACAGGATCAGAAAACAGACTGTTTATGCACAAACTTCAGCATACGTTCTGACTGTAAGAACTGCTTCTGTACAACTCATTTTAGGACAACAAATGACATGTTTCTGTCTTCAGGAGTAGCTGTGTTCTTGTAAAAGTCGCCAAATAGGCTAAAAATCCAAATATCTACTGTTTTATTTCCTATATGCTCATTAAAGTGACATTATTTTCCATTTTGCTGCACTCAGAAAGGCTGAAAGTTCACATTTCAGGGTGTTTTTCTGGAGAAGTTTGTGAATTCCTGCCGTGTAAAGCTGCCTACTAGTCCTTATAGTTCAATAAAGGTTATCAACATTCTGTGGACCAACTAAACCTTGAAACAAACACAGTCAGACGCATTTCAAGGTCTTCTTGTTGACTCTGCAGATGGAGATAACCTCGCCCTTCTGCAGCCTTAAAAACAAGCCCTGCAGCTCATTTCTGATCAAAGCGGGCTGTCAGGATGTCAGACATGATGAACCGAAGCTGATTTCTGGGAGAACAAACAGCAGAATCACAAACATCTCCTGGATCTGCTGCTTTCTGTTAGCCAAGGAACATTCTTGATGCAGCAGATAAAACCTCTGCTGGTGGAAGAAAACAGATTCATCAGAGTCTTTATCTCCATGTGCTCTCCATTACCTTCCTGTGGATCCGAATCAAAGCAAAAAATCACACATGGAGGGAAAAGAAACGTCTGAACCTGCACCAAACCTCTCACAGCTCTAAAACCTCCTGGTGACAGAAATGTGAGGCAAACAGGATGGAGAATGCAGAAATAAGGAGTCACAAGTAGAGTAAATACTACAGATGCAGCAGCTGAGGAGAAAATGAAGACAACTGAAGCTTTAAAATCAGATCTACTGGCAGATAGAAACTTCTCTGCATTCCTCTCCTTGTTTTACAGCGACTAATTTTAGCTCTGTGGTCGACTTCCAGGCCGTTAAATGCGAGTCTGAGTTCTGACGTTTGGAAAAGCAGCTGCTGAAGAAAAACTGAAACAGAATAAAGAGATAAATTCTGCATCTGTCACACCTGAACATGTTGTTCATTAAAGGACACAGAAATCTGTCTGCAGAGAAACTAAAAGGAAACTCCAGTAGAAAGGTCACTATTAAATATTGTCACTTTATCTGTGCTCTTCTGTGTTCCAGCTGTTCTCACATCTGTCCACCTCATGTGCAATAAATTATTTTACTGACTTAAAGTACGTTTTCCTCCATTTACTCATGATCTATGATTCCAGAGACACTACAAGCATTTTTTTGTTTTTAATGCACTGGCCAATTTTGATGGTTTTTTACAAAATAAAAAGTTTTTAACAAATTTTTAAAAAAAAAACAAAAAAAAGAACAACAATTTACTATTATTTTACAAATTTTCCCAACAAGTTTTGTTGAATTGCGGAAGAACTAAAACCACAGAAAAAGGAAAATGAAAAATTGTTTATTTGTCATGATGATGATGATGATGATTAGTATTATGTATATAGTTAATTCTAAAGTTATTTTTGTATAAATTTTGACTGTCAAATTACATTTTTACTGTACACATTTTTTAAAATGTTGTTTTTTAAGGTTAACATGTAAATTGATACTTTTCCTGTGACTTTACTAATTATTATTATCTTTAACAAAACGGGGAAAATGTTTCTTTCAAATAAAATATATAATAATAAATAATATAAACAGATTTTTTTATGCATTGGTCAATTTTAAGAGTTTTTAATAATAATTACAATAATAACAATGATAATTATTATTTATTTATTGGATACATTTTGACCATCAAGTTACACTTTTTTTGCTGTATTTTTTCATTGTTGTTGTTTTTTAAGGTTAACAGGTAAATTAATATTAATATATTGATAAAATATAAAACAATATATAAAAATAATGACGTTTTCCTGATTTAAATACAGTAAAAAAAAAATACAATTTAATGGCCAAATGTTGCAAAAGAACAATATACCACTTATAAAAATACAGATTTTTTTTTTAATGTGGGCAATATTTAGTTTGGTCATAGTTTTTTGGGGGGTTAACATGTAAATATTTATATTAACAATTTTCTTTCAAAGGACAACAAACATCAATAAAGTAATAATAATAATAATAATAATAATAATAATATACAATTTTGATGATGAAATACAGCAGACAACTTCTATTTAGGACCATTTACAGTTTTTAAAAAATTAAATTTTTAGATTACTAATATGTTTTCTCTTTTTCTTTTTTCTTATTTTACAAGTTATCAACTGTATCTCAACAAAACATGAAAAATCTGTAAAATTGCATTAAGTTGCTTTTTAAAAAAATGGCAATAACTGTACATTATAAACGCTGCTCAGAGTGAAAGTGGATGAATCCTCGCTGATCTAAAACCTCTGACTAATAATGGGGTGGATTTTAGCAAACTTTGCCAGATCAGATCATGAGAGCAGCGTGTGATGAAGAGGAAACTTTCCTCTGACCGCCGCTGTGACTCATCATCACCCCGTGACGGGGAGCGGCCGGACAGGAATGCTGCTGCCATGGCAACAGGACACACCACAGAAATATGGGTAAAAACAGCACGGCGGTCAGAGATAGCATCGCTGCTGGAAACGCTCAGAACAAACCAAATCTTCCTGGAACACCAGAACTGAACGTCCTGAACTTCCACATGATGGAAGCTTTTTTTAAAAACCAAACCGGCACAGTGAGTCTGGTTCTGACAGCATCTTGGAGATGCTCTGCTGCTGTTACCACGAACACACAAAAACCTGCACATCTGAAGACTATTCCACTGAAAATATGAGCTGCTGCTGATCTGCAGGTCTCAGTTTGTCTCCAACACACACCTGCACCTGCTCAAATACTGATTTACCTTCAAAATAAAAGCCTCTAACAACATACCGAACATATCGATCTGAGCAGAGAGGCGGGTTAAAGGTTGTACTCACACTAAATTCAATGCATCTGTAAGAAATATAAATAAAGCTGAACCCTAAACGCCTCACTGGTGTTCCATGAACGCCTCACATACAGGCTAAATAGAAGCTCATTGTGCAACAATAACAGTTATGATATAGTGCTTTACACACTTTACAAAGGAAGCAAGAATGCAAATAAAATAAAATAAAGTGGAGAAAGGAGCAGATAAAAAGGAGGATTATGAGTCTGTAGGCAGCTTTGAAAGGTTGCATCTTTGGATTTTTTGTGCATAGAGAAGCTTCTAGTCTCCACCTGGTTCATGCAGCGTCCACAAAAACACAAAAATTACTTCAAAAAGAATAAAATAAGGTGTTTGAATGTCCAGTTTACCCCAGCTGAAACCTAATGTTATCTAAATGAGTGCATTTTTAAACAGCAGACTCTAAAAAGTAAGTCAAAGAACTTATTACCAACAATTAAATGCTTGTTTGGAAATTAAAAATTTAAATCAGCCTTTTAAATTCCAAAAATTAGTTTGATGTGTTGAGCTTAA